>NC_048238.1:109804692-109856207 GCF_002007445.2 Ailuropoda melanoleuca
GGTTGGTCCCTCTGTCCAGGGGCAGGAGTCCACTCTTTGTCCCTAAGGTGCTCACGTTTACTTTCGGCAGGCGCTGGAACTATCCCTTCTCCTAACCTCAGCGTGCATCCTGCAGGCCAATGCCACCACCCCACGGAGACCCAGAGTAGAAAGTGGGGTGCTTACTTTTCTTGACTCCCAGCCTGGCCTCGCAGGACTGACTGCCGGGGCAGGACTTCATTTGGGACCCCTATGTCTGCGTGGGGGTCTGCTCAGTCCTCCCTCAGGGTCTTGGGACTCCACCCTCTGCTGACCTGAGGCCACACTCCTCAGACCAAGGCTCTCTCTCCCTCAGACCCTGGGTGCAGAAGTCAAGAACCCTTCAGCTGCTCCCCCCACCTTGGGAGGACATCCAAGAAGGAGCCCAAGGGCAACAAAATCACTGTCTGTTTTAGGCTCTAAGGTCCTCAACTCTCACCCTGCATCCCTCCGGGACTCCAACAAGACCTGGCGTCCTGCCCTGTGCTGTCCCGAGTTCTTTCCCCTCTGACCGCCCCACACATCCCTGAGATCCAAGGCCAAGTGTGGGGGTGCGACAGCTGCTCTATGGCCTCCCGTCGGTGACTCTGTTCTGGGGTCCAGGGTCCACTCAGTTCTCCCTGCGGTTTCTCGCCTTGACTCCGGGAGGATCTGAGCCTTCCCTGTTGCTGACCCTGAGCTGCATCTTACCCGAACCCCCAGACTCTCTATGACCCAGATGTGGATGTCGGGACACACCACTTGTCCTCTTCCTGCTCAGGGGCTTCCCAGGCCTGATGCTGTTCTGGGGTTCAGGGTCGCTCATGTCCTCCCACTGGGTCCTCACATCCAGTCCCATTAGCTCCTGCCCCTCATTTTTTAAACCATGGCCCCAGCCTCTGTCAAACCTGGATGCGGACGTCCTGACACACTGCCTGTGGACTTGGCACAAACACGCCTCACAGGGCTGACAGCAGGGGCAGGTTTCAGTGCACTGTCCCTGTTCTGGAATCCAGGTCCCTCTCTGAGTCCTCCCTCAGGGATCTCAGCTTGAGCCTCTGCACATCTTGCGATCCTCTCTCTGCTATCTCCAGGCCTGTTCCCTCAGACCAAAGCCCTCACTGCCCTGAGAACCACAGGAAAGGATCCTGATGGCACATCAGTCTACAAAGGCCAGGGATTCCCTGAGATGGGTTCCTTTGGGTCACTTAGGCCTATCCTCTATTGCCCACCTGCACCCCTGGATGGCCTATGCCTTCATCTCTGCGTCTGAAGGCCATTCCTTACAACAAGCTCTCAGTGTCTCTGGGACCCAGAGCGGATGTCAGGACACGCCTCATGTCATCCTTGTCCCACCCAAGGGCCTCCCAGGACTGATTCCCTACTGGACCCAGGGTCCCTCTGTCCTCCCTCTGGTCCTCACCTTGACTCCTGACAGAACCTGGGGCCTCCCCGCCTTTTGACCTGAGGTCCTGCTCCTTACCCCAGGCCTCCTGACTCCTGAGACCCAGAATCGGATCTCCAGACTCACTATGCATCCCCATGCCTCCCAGGGATCTTCCTGGACTGACAGTATGGCCCAACACCAGGGAGGTCTCCTCTGTCCTCCCTCAGAGTTCATAGCTTGACTCGGGTTACTGTCTGGGCCCTCTCCTCTGCCCACCTGAGAGAAGCCCTGCTCCTTCTTCCAAGGCCCCCAGTGTCTCTTAGACCCAGATGTGGAAGTCTGGACTCACTACGTGTTCCCATCCACCTCTCTCCTGGACTGAATGGGCTAGGGTCGAAGGTCCCTCAGTCCTCCCTCTGCATCCTCACCATGAATCCCAGCAGGACCTGGGTCCTCTCTTTTACTGACCTGAGGCCCTGCTACTTACACCAGGCCTCCTGACTCTCTGAGACCCAGATGCAGAAGTCAGGACACACAGCGTGTTTTATCTCGCTGGGCCCTACAGTGGCTGACAATGTTTGGGGGTCCAGAGGTCCTTACTCTCTCTTCTGGTCCTCACCGGAATCCTAGCATGATCTGGGCCCTCCACTCTCCTGACCTGAGACCCTGCTCCTTACACCAGGCCCCCAGTGTCTCTGAGACCCAAATATGCAAGTCAGGTCTCACTGTGTGTTCCCATCCTGCCCAAGAGTCTTCCTGAACTGATGCTAGGGCCTGACCTCTGTGAGGTCCCCTTTTTCCTGAGGTCCTGAGTCCCTCAGTCCTCCTTAGTGTTTTTATTTATCTTCACATCTGGCAGGGCCTGCAACTCCTCCCTGTGCTGACCTGAGAATGCACATCTGAGACCAAGTCAAACCTTCTTAGGAATTCCAAGGCAGAAGTGAAAATATAGTGCATCAGGCAGACTGTCATGGGGCTTCCTACAGCTGGCAGCTAGAGTAGGGTTTTGTTGCTGGTGGGAGTTCCCTCCCTTGTGGAGTAGACCCTAATCTCCCCTTAGGGTCCTCACCTTGATTACTGACAGGACATGGGCCCTCAGCTCTGTTGATCTGAGTCCAGTTCCTTCAGACCAAGGCCTTTTCCCTCCTTGAGATCTCCCCTTTCTCCAGAAGAACTCAAAGGCCACCATATAGGGTTGTGTTTTCCTGGGGACTCCCAAGGCCAAAAGCAGGTTCAGGGTGGGGCTGAGGACCCTTCTTTTCTGAGGTCGAGGGTCCCTTTAGTCCTTTCTCAGGATTGTTTATTTGATTCCTGGCAGGTACTGGTACTCCTTTCTCTGCTGATCTGAAGACATAGCCCTCTCCCCAAGTCTCACTTTGTGAGACTCCTGCATCCCTCTTCCTCAGAAGGAAGGGAAGGGCTTCTACATCTCTCTCACTTGGGGCTTCCAGGGAATGACCACAGGGACAAGATGAAGTTGGGACCCATGTCTTATGGTTTGGGAGGTTCCTTCAATACTCCTTGAAGATCCTCACTCTGACTTCTGGAAGGGCCTTAGACTCCTTCCTCTGCTGACCTGAGTCCTTCCCCTTCTGGCCAAGGCTTTCATTGCTCTGAGACCCTCAGGCAGAAAGGGGGGAACTCTCAGCCTGACAGTTCTGCTGGGGTTTCCCAAGCCTGTCATCAGAGTTGGGACTGGATTCTCTGGGTAGGGTGTACCCCAACAGTCCATACTAGCAAGGGTCCTCATCTTAGCTCCTGGCTCCTTGATTAAATGGTGGTTGGGAAATGCCCCTTTTCAGTCATCTCCAAGTATTTGCTCAGCTACAACCCTTGCAGAGAATGACTCAGTGTCCCAGAATAGATGCTAATGGGCAGCTACAGCACCCATGACTCATGGTGGAGGGTCAAAGAAGAAGCATACTTTCCTATGATGTTTCTTCACCAGCCAGTCAGGTTTCAAAAACATTTTGTTCTAACAGATTCATTTTCCACATGGAAGAAGCAGAGCTGCAGGATTTGGGGAGATCCTGCTGTTTTGAGGTTATCTAACATTGTATCATTGAGTGCAGTAGTTCTCACTTTCTTAACATTCATTCTTAGTTTAAAAATATGTATTTTATATCTCTACCAAGCTTCTATTTCGAATACACATAACGTTTCATGAAAGAATACCTATCCTACTGTGTGTGGATTGCTCTGAAACTTCCTATTCTATTTCCAGTCCATTATTTCTTTTTCTTATCTCATGACTTATTTATTTTATAACTGGAAGTTTGTATTTTTTAATTCCCTTCACGTATTTCACCCATCCCGCCACCACCAGTTTGTTCTCTGTGTTTATGAGTCTTTCCAGTCCATTCTATTAAAATAATTTTTTGAAAGGCCAGTCCTCACTCACTTGTCAAAAGTTCAAAAATAAAAGAAGTAAAACCAATGAATTACCAAAGTTGTAATTAACAAAATTTATTGTGCACACACCAAAAAAACAGTTTGTGAACTGGGAGCACTCAAACCAAACATGCAATGTGGCTCCAGAGCGTATTGTTAAAAAGCAGCTTACATGGTGAGAAGACAGTGGTTGTTTATTCCTCACAGTGATAGGTTATAATATCAGAATTTTCTTAAATAATAGGGAATTGGTTAGTGATTACCTCATATCAATTTCGGGAAACAGTTTAAGTTTTGCTTATGATTTCCAGAAGTGTAAGCAAGAAATGACCCAGGTTGTTAGTCTTGCAAAATAAGGTAAATTAAGTTTTGTTTGTATGGCTTAACTGGTTTTGTCTGTTCAGCAAATTTTCAAGGCTGGTCTCCATTTGTTTTTGATTGTTAATGCACTAAAATGGTTTCGGGTGGTCATTAGCACAGATTTTTTTTTTTTTGAGGGGGCCTTACTACCTTAATCATACCATCTTTCCTTCTTTTTTTTTTAAGATTTTTATTTATTTGACAGAGAGAGACACAGCGAGAAAGGGAACACAAGCAGGGGGAGTGGGAGAGGGAGAAGCAGGCTTCCAGCGTAGGAGCCCGATGTGGGACTCGATCCCAGAACGCCAGGATCACGCCCTGAGCCGAAGGCAGACGCTTAATGACTGAGCCACCCAGGTGTCCCATTCCATCTTTCCTTCTGTCCTGATATTACTCCAGGGTTACTGGCGTCTATGCTCTGAGGTGCTGTCTCATATTATCACAAGTAGAGGTGGAAGCTGAAAATCATTCCCCCTCCTATCCTATCTTTGCAGCCTACAGCACCTCCCAACTTCCCTGCTGCTCCCCACACCCCTGAGGCTAGCAATCCTCAGTGTCCCTCCTGGCTTTCTCAGTTTTGTTTAGATTTTTTTGATCTCCCCCGCTATAGTTATTGAGTGTTGATTTTGGGAGTGGAAGTCAGCAGCTGGAACTTGATGGTCATCTTGGCATCTACAGGTAATACTTTAAGAAGAATTCCCACCTTTATAATCTCTTACCCATTAATGAATATGTTTCAGTGCTCTGTTTGGAACTTCTCTTTGTTGAATTTATCAACAGATAGATTTATTTTTGTCTCCACTAATATCTAGTACATTTTTCTTAGAATTCCTTTTAGGCAATTTTTGGATTTTGTTGCCATTTTGAATGGGATATTTTCTCTTACATGTTCTAATTAGTTATTGCCTTTATGTAGCATGGTTCTTGATTTTGCTATCATGATCTTCCATATAACATTTTCCTGAAATCTCTTACACATTTGAATATTCCATGTACATATTCCTTTAAATATATATAATATTATAGATAAAAACTTTTTTATTTTTTAGAATTTTGAGGTTTTACTTTTGTATTGATGGTAGTAACATGCTCAGTAATACAAAAATAAAATGTGAAAGATTGACCCTTTTCCAAATGGCGCTCTACTACATCTGCCAAATCATTTATTGGATGTATTTCTACCACCTGTACTCAACACTTCCCAAAACAAACATATCTTTTCCTCAAAGCAACTATGCTCCTAATATCCTCATTTTTGTTAAAAGCTCCTTCACATTCCTAGTCCTTCAGACTTAAAATCCTGGGGCTATAATTGCCTCCTCCTCTATAATTTCTCCATGTCTAATAACCAGATCTTATTATTTCTTTTGTTCTCTCTTCTGCTGGGCCATCCTCTCTATTAATGTTTTCCTTCATCACTTTATTCTATTTGCCAGCTATCTGTCTGTCTCCAATTTTTTAGTCTGGAATTAAGAAGATCCAGTCTTACCCTCTCAAATGCCTAACAAGCCTCTTCAAAATTCCTGGCACCAAGTAGGCATGATTCCCTGCTTACCTCTGTTCCTTTCCAAATATTTATTCCTGCCTCTAAGCTTGTTTCATCTGGAATGCCCTTAATGCTTTTCTCATTAATCATCCCCAAATTTAGTAATCCCGTAAAACTATTCTAAATTCCCACTTCCTCCATGGAACTTTCCTCAATTCTTCAAACACAGTAACAGGAAGTTCTCACTGGTTTCTTTCAAAACTTAGTCAATTGGCATCTCCATATATTCTAGAATGGTACTTAATCATGAATCTTAAGTCATAATAAGAATTGATATTTGTGTAGTACTTCTGTACTAAGCACTAATCTAAATACTTCCTTTTCTTAAATTCAGTTATTCACAACTTCATGAAGTAGATACAATTATAATCCCTATTTTTCTTTTTTTGTCTTGAAATTTTAAGATTTTGTTTTCAAGGTTTTTTTTAAATCCCAAACAGTTTAATAGTTTGTTGAAATCGGCAAATCAAGCACCAAAGGAAAGAATTTTATCCTGAATTTATACAAGGTACAGGGCCAAATTATCAATGTTCAAGCAAGACCATGCTGTTTTTTGTCCATGTGTTAGAAGCCAATATTATTTCGACCTTGCTACTTGAGGCATAATCAGCATCACCTGCGAGCTACTAAATCTGTACCCATAATTGTAACAGGATTCCTCTGTGATTCATATGCACATTCAAGTTTTAGAAGCACTAATTTAAGACATTTTTATTAGATTTTTAAATTTATATGAAGAAGTATGTGATAGCCATAAATAAAATTTTGGCTATAGTTTATTTTTATTTTATTTTTTAATTTATTTTTTATTTTAGTTATTTTATTTTTATTATGTTCAATTTGCCATTGTTTCAAGTTTTTAAATTCCAGTTAATTAACAGTGTAATGTTGGTTTCAGGAGTAGTATTAGAGATTCATCACTTACATGTAACACCCACTGCTTATTACAACATGTGCCCTCCTTAATTCCCATCACCCGTTTAACACTTCCTCACCACCCACCCCCACTCCAGCAACCCTCAGTTTCTTCTTTATAATTAGAGTCTGTTTTATGGATTACTTCTTTTTCTTTTCCCCTATGTTCATCTGTTTTTTTCCCCTAAGTTCCAGTAAGAGTGAAATCATATGGTATTTGTCTTTCACTGACTGACTTATTTCACTTATTACATTCTAGCTCCATCTGTGTCCTTGTAAATGTCAAGATTTCATTCTTTTTATGTCTGAGTAATATTCCATTGTGTATGAGTGTGTGTATATATATATATCTCACAACTTCTTTATTCATTCATAAGTTGATGGACAACATTTGGGCTCTTTCCATAATTTAGCTATTGTTGATAATGCTGCCATAAACATCAGGGTGCATGTGTCACTTCGAATCAGTATTTTCGTATCCTTTGGGTAAATACCTAGTAACACAATTGCTGAATTGTAGGGTAGTTCTACTTTTAATTTTTGAGGAACCTCCATACTGTTTTCTACAGTTCCTGCACCAGTTTGCATTCCCACAAACAGTATAAGAGGATTCCCCTTTCTCTGCATCCTCACTAACATCTGTTGTTTTCTGTGTTGTTAATTTTAAACATTCTGACTTGTATAAGGTGATATCTCATGGTAGTTTTGATTTGTATTTCCCTGATGGTCAGTGATGTGGAGCATCTTTTTATGTGTCTGCTGGGCATGTATGTTTTTCATGTCTTCTGCCCATTTTTTAACTGGATTACTTGTTTTTTTGGGTGTTGGGTTTAATATGTTCTTTATAGATTTAGGATACTAACCATTAATTAGGTATGTCATTTGCAAATATCCTCTCCCATTCCATAGGCTGCCTCTTAGTTTTGTTGATTGCTTCCTTTACTGTGCAGAAGCTGTTTATCTTGATAAAGTCCCAATAGTTTATTTTTCCTTTTGTCTCCCTTGTCTCTTGAAACATATCTAGTAAGAAGTTGCTACAGCCATTGTCAAAGAGGCTGCTGCCTGTATTCTCCTCTAGGATTTTGATGGTTTCCTGTCTCACACTTTCATCAATTTCGAATTTATTTTTGTGTCAGGTATAAGAAAGTGGTCCAGTTTCATTCTTTCACATGTTGCTATCCAGTTTTCCCAGCATCATTTGTTGAAGAGAGTTTTTTCCCATTGGGTATTCTTTCCTGCTTTGTTGAAGATTAGTTGACCATAGAGTTGAGAGTCTATTTTTGGGTTCTTTATTCTGTTCCGTTGATCTCCGTTTTTATGGCAGTACCATACTGTCTTGATGATTATAGCATTGTGATACAGCTTGAAGTCCAGAATTGTGATGCCTCCATCTTTGGTTTTATTTTTCAACATTCCTTTGTCTATTTGGGGCCTTTTGTAGTTCCATACATATTTTAGGATTGTTTGTTCTAACTCTGTGAAAAATGCTGGTGGAATTTAATAGAGATTGCTTTACATGTGTAGATTGCTTTTGGTAGTATAGACATTTTAACAATATTTGTTCTTCCAATCCATGAGCATGGAATTTTTTCCATTTCTCTGTGTCATTTTCAAATTCTTTCATAAGTGTTCTATAGTTTTCAGAGTACAGGTCTTTCACCTCTTTTGTTAGGTTTATTCCTAGGTATCTTATGGTTTTTGGTGCAATTATAAATGGGATCAACTTCTTGCTTTCTATTTCTGCCATTTCATTATTGGTGTATAGAAATGCAACAGATTTCTGTACATTGATTTTGTATGCTGTGACTTTGCTGAATTCGTCTATCAGTTCTAACAATTTTTTGGTTGAATCATTCAGGTTTTCTACATAGAGTATCATATTGCTTGCAAAGAGTGAGTTTGACTTCTTCCTTGCTGATTTGGATACCTTTTATTTCTTTTTGTTGTCTGATTGCTGAGGTTAGGACTTCTAGTACTATGTTGAACAAAAGTGGTAAGACTGAGCATCCCTGTCTTGTTCCTGATCCTAAAGGAAAAGCTCTCAGTTTTTTCCCATTGAGAATGCTATTACCTGTGGGTCTTTTGTACATGGCCATTATGATGTTGAGGTAGGTTTTCTCTATCCCTAATTTGTTGAGAGTTTTCATCAAGAATGGATACTTTACTTTGTCAAATGGTTTTTCTGCATCTATTGAGAGGATCATATGGTCCTTTTCTTTTATTAATGTTGTATATGATGTTGATTGATTTGTGAATATTGAATCAAATTTGCAGCCCAGGAATAAATCCCACTTGATCTTAGTGGATAGTTCTTTTAATGTACTGTTTGTTGGATTTGATTTGCTTGTAACTTGTTGAAATATTTGCATTCATGTTCATCAAGGAATGTAATTCTCTTTTTTAGTGGGGTCTGTTTGGTTTTAGAATCAAGGTAATACTGCCTTCATTGAAAGAGTTTGGAAGTTTTCCTTCCATTTTTTATTTTTTGGAATAGTTTGACGAGAATAGGTATTGACTCTTCCTTACATGTCTGATAGAATTCCCCTGGGAAGCCATCTAGCCCTGGATTTTGTTTGTTGGGAGATTTTTGATTACTGATTCAATTTCTTTGCTGGTTATAAATCTGTTCAAGTTTTCTATTTCTTCCCATTTCAGTTTTGGTAGCTTATATGTTTCTAGGAATTTATCCATTTCTTCCAGATTGCCCAGTTTATTGGCATGTAATTACTCATAATATTTTCTTTGTATTTCTGTGGTCATGGTAGTGATATTTTTTCCTTTCATTTGTGATTTTTATTCGGGTCCTTTCTCTTTTTGTAAGTCTGGCTAGGAGTTTATCAGTTTTATTGATTCTTTCAAAAAACCAGCTCCTGGTTTCATTAATCTGTTCTACTGTTGTTTTTTAAATTTTATTTTTATATAAGTTATTTCTGCTCTGATCTTTATTTCCCTTCTTCTGCTGGCTTTAGACTTTATTTGTTATTCTTTTTTTTCTAGCTCTTTTAGATGTAAGATTAGGTTGTGTATTTGAGATTTTTCTTGCTTCTTGAGGTAGGCCTATATTACTATACACTTCCCTCTTAGGACCGCTTTTGCTGTATCTCAAAGGTTTTGGATTATCATGTTTTCATTTCATTTGTTTCCATGTATTTTTTAATTTCTTCTTTAATTTCCTGGTTGACCCATTCATTCTTTAGTAGAATATTCTTTAATCTCCATGTATTTGTGGTGTTTCTGAATTTTTTCTTGTGGTTGACTTCAAGTTTCATTAAGTTGTGGTCAGAAAATAGACATGGTATAATCTCAATCTTTTCGTACTTGATGAGGCCTGATTTGTAACCCAGTATGTGGTCTATTCTGGAGAATGCCCCATGTGCACTCGAGAAGAAAGTGTATTCTGCTGCTTTGGGATGAAATGTTCTGAATATCTGTTAAGTCTGTCTGGTCCACTGTGTCATTCAAAGCCATTGTTTCCTTGTTGATTTTCTGCTTAGATGATCTGCCCATTGCTGTAAGTGGGGGTGTTCAAGTCCCCTACTATTATGGTATTATTATCTATGAGTTCCCATATGTTTGTTATTGTTTTATATATTTGGGTGCTCCCAGATTGAGAGCATTAATATTTACAATTGTCACATCTTCTTGTTGGACAGACCCTTTTATTATGATATCGCGCCCTTCTTCATCTCTTGCTACAGCCATTGGAATAAAATCTAGTTTGTCTAATATAAGTATGGCTGCTCCAGCTTTCTTTTAACATCCATCAGCATGATAATATGGTCCTTCATCCCCTCACTTTCAATCTGCAGGTGTGGTTAGGTCTAAAATTAGTCTTTTGTAGGCCGCATATAGATGGGTCTTGTTTTTTTTTTTTTTCCATTCTGATACCCTATGTCTTTTGATTGGAATGGTTAATCCATTTACATTCAAAGTGATTATTGATAGATATGAATTTATTTATTTATTTATTTTTAAAAAGATTTTATTTATTTACTTGACAGAGATAGAGACAGCCAGCGAGAGAGGGAACAGAAGCAGGGGGAGTGGGAGAGGAAGAAGCAGGCTCATAGCACAGGAGCCTGATGTGGGGCTCTATCCCAGAACGCTGGGACCACACCCTGAGCCGAAGGCAGACGCTTAACCACTGTGCCACCCAGGCACCCCGATAGATATGAATTTAGTGTTATTGTATTACCTTTAAATTTGTTGTTCCTGAGATTTGACTACTGCAGCTTTCTTTTGGCGTCCATTGGCATGATAGATGGTTTTCCATCCCCTCACTTTTAATCTGCAGGTGTGTTTAGGTCTAAAATGAGTCTCTTGTAGGCGGCAGATAGTTGGGTCTTGTTTTTTAATCCATTCTAACACCATACATCTTTTGATTGGAGCATTTAATCCATTTACATTCAGAGTGATTATTGATAGATATGAATTTAGTACCATTGTATTACCAATAAAGTCGTTGTTTCTGGAGATTTTCTCTATTCCTTTCTAGTCTTTATCACTTTTGGTTTTACTTTCCCGCTCAAAGACTACCTTTAATATCTCTTTCAGGGCTGGTTTGGTGGTCACAAACTCCTTTAGTTTGTCTGGAAAACTCTATCTCTCCATCTATTCTGAATGACAGCCTTTCTGGATAGAATATTCTTGGCTGAAGATTTTTCCCTTTCAGCATGTTGAATATATCTTGCCACTTTCTTCTGGCTTGTCAAGTTTCTGCAGAGAGATCTGTTGCTAACCTTATTTATCTTCCCTTGTAGGTTAGGGACTCTTCTCTTGCCGCTTTTAGGATTTTTTTCTTGTCTCTATATTTTGCAAATTTAACTATGCTATTTCTTAGTGTTGGTCTGCTTTTGTTGATTTTGATAAGAGTTGTCTGTGCCTCCTGGTTTTGGATGTCTGTATCCTTCCCCAGATTAAGGATGTTTTTAGTTATAATTTCCTCAAATAGACTTTCTGCCCCTTTTCTCCCCTCTCTTCTTTTGGGACTCTTGTGCTGTGAATGTTATTACGCTTTATGGAGTTGCTGAGTTCCTTAAGCCTACATTCATGATCCAATATTTTCCTTTCCCTCTTCTTTTCAGCTTCATTATTTTCCATAATTTTATCTTCTATATCACTGATTCATTCCTCTTCTTCTTCCATTCTTGTGGTCATTACGTTCAGTCGGTTTCACAATTTGGTTATAGCATTTTTTTTCCAGCTTGATTTGTTTTATGTCTTTTATCTCTGTGGTAAACGACTCCCTGGTGTTGTCTGTGCTTTTCTCAAGCCCAGCTAATATCCTTATGATTGTTGTTTTAAATTCTGGATTAGGCATAATACTTGTGTCTGTTTTGATTAGATCCCTGGCCATGACCTTTTGTGGTTCTTTGGGATGAATTCCTCCGTCTTGGTATTCTGTCTAGGTCTCTGTCTTCTTCTGTGTGTTAGGGAAGCCTGTTATGTTTCCTGCTCCTGAGAGTGTTGGCTTTATTAAGAAGAGTTCATATACTGTTCAGGGCCTGGCACTTCAAGAAGTGTTTCTGGTGTATGCTGTGTGCACTTTGCTACTGTGTTTTGGCTGCTCTTTCCCTCAGGTCAGTCCTCTGCAGTTTCTCCTTGCCTGCAGTAGGGAGTTTTTGGACCTTGTCCAGAGTATGGCAAGTGTTAACGAGGTGTGCTCTTGTCTGCTTGTTAAAAGAGAGACCTGTTATTTCCATTAGAGCTGAAGCTTTGTAGCACTCTATGATTAGTAGATGTGGTGTATGCAGGGGTGGGGTTTGTACTGGTCTTCTGGGGGAGGGGCCCATTGCTCTGGTTCTCAGGCATGCTTGCCCTAGAAAAGTAGCACCTCAGAGTACAGGGTGGCAGGGCTTGATGTAAGCAGTTTAGGCCTTCACTTCTTGGTGCCATGCTGATTAGTGAAGTTAGTTCATGCTGAAGGGTACAGGAGAGAAATAGCACCAACCCCCTCTGTCCTCCCTGGAGAGGGGTTTGTACCTACTGCGGTCTAGGAAGGTTTTACAGAAGAGCAAACAATTGCCCGTCATGTATCCCAGGTGTCCCCTAGATCCCTGCCTTCACCTGGTCTGTATCTAGGCCATCTGCCCACCTGGCAGCACAGTGCACCTGTATTTTATCCCAGTCAGGCTGGCTGAGTTTTAAAACTCCAAACTTTAGGGACCTGGTGTGGTGTAGGCCCGCGCTGGTCCTTTGGGGGAAGGTCTCACCTTGCTGGGGCTGGTGCAGGTTTTTCCAAGAAGGGCAGTCACATCAAAACATAGGAGCTTGGAGTATGGAGTAAAGTGCATCCAAAAGCTGCCCTTCTCATTTTCCCAGTCAGTGACTTTGGGGAAGTGTTTTCTTTGCGCAATCCCCTGTGTGCTCCTCTCTCTCTCTCTCTCTCCTCTCTCCTCTCTCTCTCCTCTCTCTTCCCACTCTCTCCTTTTTCCATGATCCCTTCTGTAGCACCTGCAATCCTTTTCTCCCCCAAATCATGTCTCTGTACCTCTTACCTTCCATGATGTAGCCTCTTCTCTCCCTCTAGTTGTACAGTTTGTTCTGTCAGTTCTCAGATTGATTTCTTGGCTGTTCAGAATTATTTGATATTTGTCTAGCTGTGTTGGAGGGAGGAGGCATGCCTAAGGTCCTCATACCACTCCCCCATCTTAGATAAAAATATTTTATAGATAATATTGTCACCAAATATTATCTTTCTTTTCAATATTCATATCTCTTATTTATTTTGATATTCATATCTCTATGTGTTCCAGTGCAATTTTGAACAGTAGTGGAGAGAGAATACATTTTTGTTCTTTGATTTGATGGGAAATGTTCTCACATTTCACATTTAAGTGTGTTTGCTATAGAATTTAGGAATTTGAAGTTCTAGTCTAGTGTTAGTTTACTTTTTTTAAACTATGAACTTGTTTTGAATTTTTTTCAGAGATATTTTATGTACCCATTGACATGATCAAGTGTATTTTTTTTCTTACCTAATTTGTACAGGGAACTATAAGTGAAAGTATTTCTAATGTTGAATCATATTTTTGTTCCTCAGGTAGAGCCTATTTGTTCATTTAATTCACTGTTATGTTGAATATGCTATTAAGTTATTTAGAATATTTGCTGCTATGTGAGTGAGCTTAGCTCAGGTGTTCCTTTCATGGGGTATTCTCATTGGTTTTTGAATGAAGGAGCACTAGCCTGGCAAAATGAGTTGAATAATTGTCCATTTTTGTATGCTTTGGAAGAGTTTACATAAGATGGTAATTTGTTGTTTCCTGACTATTTGGTAGAAATGGACTCCCAAATCGCCACGTCCTGGAACATTTGATGGTGGTTTGAGTTTTTAATATAGTTTCAGTTTGTATTGTTTGATAAAACTTTTAAGTGGTCAATTTCACTCAGAATTTCAAATTTAATGGTATAATATTTGTAATAAAATATCTTTTATTACAGAAATTATCAAACATAAAGAACAATAAGGAGAATAGTATAATAAGCCCAGTACACCTGACACTCAACATCAACCATCTTCAGAACAATTATACCTTCACCCTCTTCCATTTTTTTTCTTTGGAATAATTTGAAGCATATCCAAATTACATACATTTTTCCCCTAAATATGTCATATGCATTTATAAAAGATATTTATCTTTTTATAAATTATAAATTTAATATAAATATCTTTTCTAAAAATTTAAATAATCATTAAATGCTCAGATATTTTTCATATTTACCTAACAAATATATACTTTAAGAAAATGGTTTCTTTGGATCAGTATCTGAATTGATCTAATCACTGCAATTGTTTCTTTTACGTCCCTTGTCTTTTTTAATCTATAATTCCTTCCCTCATTAACTTCCCTTGCAATTATTATTATTTTTTAAAAAACAACATTTATGTTCTGTTCACTTACCCATAGTATGGATTTTGCTGAATGCAATGTTTGTGGTATCCCTTAACATGTTCTTCAGACCTTAGTTGTTAACCCTATAAGATAGCCCAGTTTCATTTTGGATATTTACTGCCCCAGTCCTAGAATCAGCCATCCAAAGAGCCTTAGTTTCTTTTATTGGATGTTAGTTTTAAAAAACCTAGATCTCAGTACAATGTATGCTTGTGCTACTGGAGACTTCTTAATGATAAGCCCTCAGCTAACAGCAGTGAAATATGTGTATATTAACCCACATATATACATACATATAAATATTTATATGTATAGCTATCTGTATCTATATTAAGCTGAACATGAGTTTATGCTCATATTCCCAATTCTAATACATTATCACAAAGATCATTTTAGCTTCCTTCCCTTGCTTACCTGTAATATCCCACTCCAACAGTGAGAAACCTGGCTCTCACCTTTGCCAATCTAATTAATTATTCAATTCCAGTATATACATATAGTTCCTTTTGACTTTAGTATTACAACATTCATTTCCAAAGTTACTTAGGGTGGCAACTTTCCCTTTATATCCTTTTGTGAGGTTGTTTCATACATTTTTATTGCAGTTAGAATATTTTGCCACATTCTGCATTCCATTCCAGGTTTCCTTGACCTCCTAAATTATTTTTTTCATTTTCATACATTAATATTTACTCTATTGTCAAGTTGTCTTTTTTAACAAACACATACTGTCATGCATACCCCATTGCAGTATCATACAAAATAGCTTCATTGTCCTAATAAATCCCTTGCAATTAAATTATTTAAGCCTTTTCCCATATGTTTACTATCTGTATGATTTTTTCCTTTCCAGAATGTCATATAAGTATAATCAAATACTTTCTAGACTTTTCCAACTGGCCTTTTGAAAGATATTAATTATTGATTTAATTTATTTTGTAGATACAGTTTTATTCAGGTTATCTTTTTATCCTTGTGTGAGTTTTGTAGTTTGTGTTATTAGAAGTAATTTTATCTAATTTTCTACATTTGTGGATATGGAGTTGTCATAGTTTTTTTTTTAATTCCTTCATTATCCTTCTAATGTCCATGGGATCAATATTGATGACCCCTTTCTCATTTCTGATATTGGTTATTTGTGTCTTCTATTTTTTCTTGATTAGCTTTGACCAAAGATTATCAATTTTGTTGATCTTTGCAAATAACTAGTTTTGATTTTCCTATATTCCTCTTTTTAATTTTATTGATTTTTGTAGAAAGTTTTCTTATTTATTTTCTTCTGCTTGCCTTAGGCTTAATTTACTCTTCTTTCTCTAGACTCTTAAGGTGAAATTTTAGGTTTGATTATAGATCTTTTTTCTTTAATACATTTAGTGCTATCAATTTATCCCTAAGCACTGTTCTTGCCACATTCCACAAATTTTGATAATTTGCATTTTAATTTTAACTTAATTCAAGATATTTTAAAATTTATATTGGGGCTTTCCCTGACCCAGGGGTATGTGGAAGTGTATTGTTTAATTTTCAAATTAAATTACCTCTCTTCTCCTTCTGATATTCCAATTACCTAAATGTTACACCTTTTGAAATTGTCCCACAGTTCTTGGATATTCTGTTCTGGGTTTTTCTCCCCCATTTTCTTTCCTTTTTCTTTTCCTTTTTCCTTTCCTTTCCTTCTCACTTCCTTCTCCCTTCCTCCTCTATTCCCTTCCTTTTCCTTTCCTATTTATATTGACATATATAAATAGGTCACTGATTCTTTCCTCAACCAGGTCCAGTCTGTTGATGTGCTCACCAAAAACATTCTTAATTTATTTTACAGTGTATTTTTTAAGTTCTGGCATTTCCTCTTGAATCTTTCTTAGAGTTCTCATATCTCAACTTACATCTACTTACCTGTCTTGCATATTTTCTTCTTTTGTCATCACAAAACTTAAAACATGTTGTAGTTACTTTAAAATCCCTGTCCAGTAATTTCAACCTGTTTTTCATATCTAAGTCAGTTTCTGATACATGTTTTGTCTCTTCAGACTATTTATTTTGCCTTTTAGCATGTCATGCAACTTGCCAAATAGCCAGGCATATTGGACAGTAGAAACTGAAGTAAATAGGCCTTTGTAGTGTGAGATTTTATGTCAGTCTGACTAACATTGCAGCTGCAGGAGCTAGAGATTTATGTTTTGTATAATGTCCTTGGTTTTTTTCCTCCTCTGTTGTTTGTGGGTTTCCCTAGGAACTATATCTTAAATAGATTGTATATCTTGCCATTCTTTCAGTTATAATCTACTGTTATTATAATGGAGATATATTGATATGATGGTAAGTTATGGGAGAAGGCAAGTCTATATTATAATCAAATCTCAGTCTTCTATATATATTTTCTTGGGCTGTGTCCTTCAGAAATTTTTCTTACCTTCCCTCTCCACTTAGATAAGGCAAACATGCTAAAGCTGGCTGTAGTAGAGTAATTGCTCTTCTGCCTATATGAGATAAGACCATCTGGTTAAGTCTTTTTTCACTGGAGAGTAATTCTTTCATATGGAGAATGCACTATGTGTGCTCAGAAATGATTGTTTTACCTTTCCCACTGCCAAATACCTAAGATGATTTTTCCTCATTCCTCACTGTGAAAATCTGATGGGGTTCTTGAAGGTGAAAATCTATGAAAGTATATATATATATCATGTTTTTATCCATTCATCAATTGATGCACACTTGGGCTGCTTCTGTATCTTGGCTGTTGTAAATAATGCTGCTAAAACATAAGGGTGCATTTGTCCCTTTGAATTAGTGCTTTTGTATCCTTTTTAAATTTTTTAAATAATAATATTTTTTATTATGTTAGTCACCATACAGCACATCCCTGGTTTTTGATGTAAAGTTCCATGATTCATTAGTTGCATATAACACCCAGTGCATCATGCAATACGTGCCCTCCTTACTACCCATCACCAGTCTATCCCATTCCCCCACCCCCCTCCCCTCTGAAGCCCTCAGTTTGTTTCTCAGAGCCCATAGTCTCTCATGCTTCATTCCCCCTTCTGATTACCCCCCCCTTCTTTATCCCTTTCTTCTCCTACTGATCTTCCTACTTCTTATGTATCCTTTTTTTAAATTTAAATTCAACTATCCAATGTATAGTACATCATTAGTTTTTGATATAGGAAACTAATGAATTGTTGAACATTATAACACCCAGTGCTCTCCTTAATGCCCATCAAACAGTTACCCCATCCCCCCACCCACCTCTCTTTCCACAACCCTGTTTGTTTCCTGGAGTCAAGAATCTCTCATGGTTGTCTCTCTCTCTCTGATTTCTTCCCATTCAGTTTTCCCTCTCTTCCCCTACTGTCCTCTGCACAATTCCTTATGTTCCACATATAAGTGAAACCATATTATAATTATTTTTCTCTGATTGACTTATTTCACTTAGCATAATACCCTCCAGTTCCATCCATGTCAATGGAAACAGTAGATATTCATCCTTTCTGATGGCTGAGTAATATTCCATTGTATATATGAACCACATCTTCTTTAGCCATTCATCTGTTGAAGGTTATCTGGGGTTCTTCCACAGTCTGGCTATGGTGGACATTGCTGCTATGAACATTGGGGTGCATGTGTCCCTTCTTTTCAATACATCTGTATCTTTGGGGTAAATACCCAGAGTGCAATTGCTGGGTCATAGGGTACCTCTATTTTTAATGTCTTGAGGAACTTCCATACTGTTTTCCAGACTGGCTGTACCAGCTTGCATCCCCACCAAGAGTGTAAGAGGGTTCCCCTTTCTCCACATCCTCACCAACATTTGTTGTTCCCTGTCTTGTTAATTTTAGCCATTCTAACTGGTATAAGGTGGTATCTCATTGTGGTTTTGATTTGTATTTTCCTGATGGCAAGTGATGTGGAGCATTTTCTCATGTGTCTGTTAACCATTTGTATGTCTTCTTTGCAGAAGTATCTGCTTATGTCTTCTGCCTATTTCTTGACTGGATTATTTGGTTTGGGGGTATTGAGCATGACAAGTTCTTTATAGAACTTGGATACCAGCCCTTTATCTGTAATGTCATTTGCAAATATCTTCTCCCATTCTATAGGTTGCCTTTTTAGTCTTGTTGATTTTTTCCTTGGCTGTGCGGAAGTTTTTATCTTGATGAAGTCCCAATAGTTCATTTTTGCTTTTGTTTCCCTTGCATTTAGACATGTGTCTTGCAGGAAGTTGGTATGTCCCAGGTTGAAGAGGTTGCTGCCTGTGTTCTCTAGGGTTTTGATGGATTCCTGTCTTGCTGTGAGAGAATGCTCCAGTTTCATTCTTCTGCATGTGGCTGTCCAATTTTTCCAACAACATTTGTTGAAGAGACTGTCTTTTTCCACTGGATATTCTTTATTGCCTTGTTGAAGGTTAGTTGACCACAGAGTTGAGTGTCCATTTACTGGCTCTCTATTCTGTTCCATTGATCTGTGTGTCTGTTTTTGTGCCAGTACCATGCTGTTTTGATGATCACAGCTTTGTAATATAGCTTGAAGTCAGGCATTGTGATGCCCCCAGCTTTGGTTTTCTTTTTAAACATTCTTTTGGCTTTTTGGGGTCTTTTCTGGTTCCATACAAATTTTAGGATTGTTTGTTCCAGCTCTGTGAAAAATGTCGATGGTATTTTGATAGGGATTGCATTGAATATGTAAATTGCTCTGGGTAGCATAGACATTTTCACAATGTTTATTCTTCCAATCCATAAGCATGGAATGTTTTTCCATTTCTTTGTGTCTTCCTCAATTTCTTTCATAAATGTTCTGTAGTTTCTAGTGTACAGATCTTTTACCTCTTTGCTTAGGTTTATTCTTAGGTATCTTGTGGTTTTTGGTGCAATTGTGAATGGGATCGAGTGTTACTTTCTCTTTCTTCAGTCACATTGTTAGTGTATAGAAATGTAACTGATTTCTGTGCATTGATTTTGTATTCTGCCACGTTGCTGAATTGCTGTATGAGTTCTAGCAATTTGGGGGTGGTGTCTTTGGGGTTTTCCACATAAAGTATCATGTTATCTGCAAAGAGTGAGAGTTTGGGGGCACCTGGGTGGCGCGGTCATTAAGTGTCTGCCTTCGGCTCAGGGTGTGATCCCAGCATTCTGGAATTGAGCCCCATATCAGGCTCCTCTGCTAGGAGCCTGCTTCTTTTCTCCCACTCCCCCTGCTTGTGTTCCCTCTCTCACTGGCTGTCTCTGTCAAATAAATAAATAGAATCCTTTAAAAAATTTATTAAAAAAAAGAGTAAGAGTTTGACTTCTTTGCCAATTTGAATGCCTTTTATTTCTTCTTGTTAACTGATTGCTGAGGCTAAGACTTCTAGTACTATGTTGAACAAAAGTGGTGAGAGTGGGCATCCCTGTTGTGTTCCTGACCTTAGGAGAAAAACGTCCACTTTTCTCCATTGAGAATGATATTAGCAGTGGGATTTTCATAGATGGATTTTATGATATTGAGATATATTACCTCTATCCCTAGACATGGAAGTGTCTTAATCAAGAAAGGATGCTATATTTCATCAAATGCTTTTTCTGCATCAATTGAGAGAATCATATGGTTCTTGTCTTTTCTTTTATTTATGTGCTCTAACACATTGATTGATTTGTGAACCTTGAACCACTTTTGCATCCCAGGAATAAATCCCACCTGGTTGTGGTGAATAATCCTTTTAATGGACTGTTGGATCCTATTTACTGGCATCTTGGTGAGTATTTTGATATCCATGTTCATCAGGGGTACTGGACCATAATTCTCCTTTTTGATGGATTTTTGTCTGGTTTTGGGATCAAGGTAATGCTGACCTTATAGAATGAGTTTGGAAGTTTTCCTTCCATTTCAATTTTTTGAAACAGCTTCAGTAGAATAGGTATGATTTCTGCTTTAAATGTTTCTTAGATTTCCCCTGGGAAGCCATCTGGCCCTGGACTCTCGTTTTTTGGGAGGTCTTTGTTTACTGCTTCTATTTCCTTGATGGTTATTGGTCTGTTCAGATTGTCTGTTTCTTCCTGTTTTAGTCTTGGTAGCTTATAAGTTTCCAGAAAGGCATCCATTTCTTCCAGATTGCCTAATTCGTTGGCATATAGTTGCTGATAATATGTTCTAACAATTATCTCTATTTCCTTGGTATTAGTCATGATCTCTCCACTTTCATTCATGATTTTATTATGTTGGGTTCTTTCTCTTTTCTTTTGGATAAGTCTGGCCAGAAGTTTATTGATTTTATTAATTCTTTCAAAGAACCATTTTCTAGTTTCATTGATCTGTTCTACTGTTCTTCTAGTTTCTATTTCATTGATTTCTGTTCTAATCTTTATTATTTCTCTTCTTCCACTTGGTTTAGGCTTTATTTGCTATTCTTTCTCCAGGTCCTTTAGGTGTAAGGTTAGCTTGAGCATTTGGGATCTTTCTAATTTTTTGAGAGAGGCTTGGATGGCTATGTACTTCCCTCTAAGGACCGCCTTTGCCGTATCCCATAGGTTTTGGACCAATGTGTTTTCACTTTCATTAGTTTCAATGAATTGTTTAAGTTCTTCTTTAATTTCCTGGTTGTCCCATTTATTCTTTAGCAGGATACTCTTTAACCTCCAAGTGTTTGAGTTCCTTCCAAATTTCTTCTAGTGATTGAGTTCCAGTTTCAAAGCATTGTGGTCTGAAAATATGCAGGGAATAATCTCAGTCTTTTGGAATCGCTTGAGACCTGCTTCGTGACCCAGTATGTGATCTAGTCTGGAGAATGTTCCATGTGCACTCCAGAAGAATGAGTATTCTATTGTTTTAAGATGGAACGTTCTGAATATGTTTGTTAAATCCATCTTTTCCATTGTGTCATTCAAAGCCATGTTTTTTTTTTTGTTGTTGATTTTCTGTTTAGATGATCTCTCCATTGATGTAAGAAGGATGTTAAAGTCCCCTACTTTGGTATTATTATCAATTAGTTCCTTTATGTCTGTTATTAACGGTTTTATGTCTTTGGGTGGTCATATGTTGGGTGTATAAATATTTACAATTGTAACATCTTGTTGAATTGTCCCCTTCATTATTACATAGTGTCCTTCTTTGTCTCTTGTTACAGTCTTTGTTTCAAATTCTATTTTGTTTGATATAAGTATTGCTACTTTGGCTTTCTTTTGACATCCATTGTCATCATGATAGATGTTTCTCCATTCCCTCATTTTTAGTCTGCAGGTGTCTTTAGATCTAAAATGAGTCTCTTGTAGGCAGGATATAGATGGGTCTTGTTTTTTGGTTTTGTTTGTTTGTTTTCTTTTTTTGTTTTTTTATCCATTCTGATTCTCTATATCTTTTGAGCATTTAGTACTTTTACATTCAAAGTAATAATTGATGGCAATGTGTTTATTGTCATTTTATTTGTTTTGTGGTTGTTTCTGAAGATTGTCTATGATCCTTTCTAATCTTTTTGCATGGTTTGCTGATTTTCCTTGGTGATATATATGAATTTCTTTCTGTTTACTCTTTGCATATTTATTAGTAGTTTTTGAAATATGTTACCATTAGGTTTCTTTTTTTTTTAAGATTTTATTTATTCATTTGACAGAGAGAGACAGCCAGCGAGAGAGGGAACACAAGCAGGGGGAGTGGGAAAGGAAGAAGCAGGCTCCCAGCAGAGGAGCCTGATGTGGGGCTCGATCCCAGAACGCCGGGATCACGCCCTGAGCTGAAGGCAGACGCTTAAGGACTGCACCACCCAGGTGCCCCCATTAGGTTTCTATATAAATTCTTCTACATATAGCAGTTTATATTCAGTTTATTGTCTTTCAGGTTTGAACACATTTTTTTACTCCTTTCCTCCCCATGTGTTAGGTATATGTTTTTATATTTTAAATACTTTTGTTTTGTGAGTTCCTTGACTGATTACTTACAGAGATATTCATTTTTACTGCTCTTGTTTTTCCTACCCTTATACTGTCACTTTTGGTCTCTCCTTTCCACTTGAAGAGTCCTCTTTAATATTTCTTGCAGGGCTGGTTTAGTGGTCATGAAGTCCTTTAGTTTTTGTTTGTCTGAGAAACTCTTTATCTCTCCTATTCTAAGTTATAGCCTTGCTGGATAGAGTATTCTTAGCTGCAGATTTTTCCCATTCAGCACTTGGAATATATCATGCCACTTTCTTCTAACTTGGAAAGTTTCTGCTAAAATTCTCCTGCTAGCCTTATGGATTTTCCCTTGTAAGTTACTGTCTTCTTTTGTCTTGCTGCTTTTCAAATTGTTTCTTTATACTATTTTTTGTCTATTTAATTATAATATGTGTTGGTATGGATCTGCTTTTGTTGATTTTGATGGGAGTTCTCTGTGCCTCCTGGATCTGGATGTTTCCTTCCCCAAATTAGGGAAGTTTTAAGTAGTATTTCTTCAAATAAATTTTGTGCCCCCTTTTCTCTTTTCCTGGGACTTTTATGATCCAAGTATTACTACCATTTATAGGGTCACTGAATTCCCTAAATCTATCTTCATTTGCATAATTCTTTTTTCTCTCTTTTGTTCAGCTTGATTACTTTCCAATACTTTGTCTTCTAGGTCACTAATTTGTTCCTCTGCTTCTTCCATCCTGCTGTTCATTCCATCAAGTGTGTTTCTCATTTCTTTTGTTGATCCCTTTATATCTGCTATGTTATTCCTTATCTCAGTGTTAAGGGTCTCACTCTTGTCTTCCACTCTTTTCTCAAGTCCAGTGAGTATCCTTATGGTCATTACTTTAAATTTTTTATCAGACATGTTACTTACATCTGTTTTGCTTAGATCTCTGGCCATGACCTTGTCCTGTTCTTTCATTTAGGATAAATTTCTCTATCTTCTCATTTTGTTTAAGTATCTGTGTGTGTTTTTGTGTATTAGGAAAGTCAGCTATATCTCCTGTTCTTGAGGGTAATGGCCTTATGAAAGAGTTCCTTTAGTGTTCTGCTATGTGGTGTTCCCTGTTTCTCAGAGCCTGTTGTTTCCAGAATGTCTCCAATGTGTGTGTCATGCACTCTGCTGTTGTGTCCTGGCTGCTTTAGTCCAGTTGTCTGCAGAGGCTGTCTTTGCCTCTTGTGGACAGTGTTTGTTCCCTGGCCTGAATGTGATGAGTTTTAACAAGGTGTGCTGTTGTCTGCTTGTGAAATGAGACTTTTTGCCACTGCTGTAGGAATTGAGGTGCAAATAGACTCCTGCATCAGAAGATATAGTATGAGCAGGGGTTTGGGCCTGTCTTTAGGGGATGGGGTCTGCTGGGCTAGGACTGAGGCAAGTGTGACTGGGAGGGGTGGTTCCACCAGAGCAGGGGTGGGGTGGGGTGGGGCAGGGTTTGGTGTAAGCAATTTAGGTAGCAAGTATCAGTGCTATGCTGCTTCTTGCAGGTGGCCCTGTGCCTATGCTAAGTGGTGAAGGAGGGCAGTTCCTTTGTTCCTAGAAGGGTCTCTCTATAAATACTCTCTTTCTGGGATGTGCTCTGAGATGAAAGAATAACTTCCCTACTGTGTGCCTCAGGTGTTTTTCGGATTGCTGTTTCCATGCTGTATGTCCACAGATTATTTGCTGGCCTTCTCTCCAAGAGAGTGCAATGCCCTCCAGGCTCTATTCCAGCTGAGTCTGCTGACCTTTAAAACTCCAGGCTTTAAGCCCTGCTGGATACCAGAACTCACAAAATTTGTTCCCTCTTGCTTCCAAGCCAATTATTATGGGTACTCATTTTCCTCATATGCTCCCCTGTGTGCCAGTCTGTCTCTTGCTCTTCTCCATAACTGCAGCTCCCTCCCCACTGCAGAGGCAGCCGCGATCTGTTTCCCAAACCACATCTCCATACTTCCTACTTTCTTTGATGTGGCCTCTTCTCTACCTTTAGTTGTGGTGTTTGTTCTGCTAGTCTTCAGGTCAGTTTCTGGGGTATTTAGGATGATTTATAGTTATCTAGTTGTATTTGTGGGATGAGGTGAGCCTAGGGTCCTCCTACTCTTCTGCCATTTTCCAACTGTGTCCAAGGGCCCTTTTTTCTTCTTTTTCCTGTTCATTTTAGTTAATTTCTCAAGACTTGCTAGAGGTTTGTCTTATTATTTTATTTTTCTTTTAATTTTAACTATTTGAGAGAGAGATAGGGAGCAAGAGCGAAAGCGAGAGCAAGAGAGAGGACAGAGGGAGAGGGAGAAGCAGACTCCTTGTGGAGCAGAGAGCCCTATGTGGGGCTCGATTCCAGGACCCTGGGATCATGACCTGAGGCAAAGGTAGATGCTTGACTGACTGGGCCACCCAGGTGTCCCGGTTTTATTATTTTAAAGAAGTACCTTGATGTTTACATTTATTTATCAAGTTAATTTTTTAATTTACTTTTGTTTGTGTATTTTCTATTTTATCAGTGTTTGATATTATTTTGATTTTTTTCTTTGTCCTGTATTCCTTTGGTTAATATTGTTTTTATTTATTCCAGCTTCTTGAATTGAATGTTTAATTTATTTAACTTCAGTGTTTTTTGTTTTCTAAATAATTTTTAATGAATGCATTTAAGACTATAATTTTTTTCCTGAATATTATCACTTGCATGAATTCTATAAGTATTTATATGAAGTAATCTCATTATCTTTCATACACATCCAGATATTTTAGTTTTATTTCCTCTTTACCCAAGAGTTATTTAAAAGTATAGTGATATTTTCTAGGTGCTTTTTTCATCTATCATATATCTATCTATCGATCATCTATCATCTATCAAATTTATCCATCCATCTATCCATCCATCCATCATCAGTCACTTCTCTATCATCCATCCATCTATCTCACTATCAGTCTATCCTATGTTTGCTTATTTTTGCTGTCCATTATGGTATAAGAATATGGCTTATATGTTTCTATTTGGGAAAGTGGAGGAAGTTTTAGTTTGCTAGTGCATGATCAACTTTTACAAATGTCCCATGAACATTGAAAAAAAAATTTGTAATTTGAGTACAAAGCTCTATATATTTATGTATATTTAAATATCTATCATCTATTATCTATCTATTATCTATCTATGGTAAGACCAAGCTCCTGTAACAAAGATAACCTGAAACAATATGACTTAAGGAAAATTGCCATTAATTTCTCTTTTATACAATTCCTAATTGATGTAACCTAGGTTTGCAGACAGCTTTTCTTCACTGCTTATTCTGGGACCCACAAACCTTCCATTTTGCTGCTTTACTATCCCTTGAACGTTGTTCTTATTTATAAGATTTGACCTGGGGCTCAAGCACATATTTATTCCAGGCATTAGGAATGAGAAAGAGGATGTCCAATGGAAGTTTTTTTTTTAATTTCATTAACTTAGGCAGAATTTGTACACATCACAACAGCTTATGTGACATATGAAAGAACTTAGTCACATGGCCTCATTTGGTGAAAGGAAGGCTGGATATAGGAGACTAAATGGATAGCAAAGTATAACAGTCTTCACAACATGTATTTGAAATTTTATGCTTTTGTACATACATGAATTCAGTTATTAAATATTTATCAAATCTTATATATTTGTATTATTAATTTTATCTCTTTAGCCTGTTCATTTCTGAAAAAGAATTGTTAAAATTTCCCATTCTAAATGTGCATATGTCCATTTTTTCTTGTATTACTGATATTTTTTTGCTTGTACATTTTAAAATGATATTTTTAAATGAAAAAATATTAAAGATTATAAAAAATATACATTTTTAATGTTTAATGCATTTTATCTTGACATTTACACTGTATGATGATAATATTGTCCCTACTTTTTCCTTTGTTTTGGCACTTGCCGTGAGTATACTTTCCATCTGTTTATTTTCCTACTTTCTTATTTTGTTTTAGCAATGTCATAGGAATGATGTATAATTAGATTTTTTTAAAATAAATACACATATCTTTTTCTTTTAATAGGATAAGTTTAGTCAACTTACCTATATTTAAATCACACGTATATTTAATGCAATTTTTATAACAGCTTTATTGAGATCTAATACTTTAAAATTCACAACCCATACAATTCACCTATCTATAATTCCATGATTTTAGTATATTCAAATTGTATAATCATCACCAAAGTCAGTCAACTTTAGCACATTTCTATCACCCTAAAAGAAATTCCATACACTTCATTACTCCTCAATGTGTCCCATTTTGCTAAATATAGAAAACCATTCCTTTACGTACTGTCTCTATAGATTTGCCTACTTTGGACATTTCTGTGAGTTGAATCATATAATACACAATATTTTATGACTAGCTTCTTCTGTGTAGCATAATATTTACAAGGTTCTCCCATTTTTAAAATTTTTAAAATTTTTTAAAAGATTTTATTTATTTATTTACTTATTTTTTAATTTTTGAGAGAGAGAGATAGCAAGAGGGAGCATGAGCAGGGAGGAGAAGGAGAAGCAGGCTCACTGTGAGCAGGTAGCCCAACCCAGGGCTTGATCCCAGGACCCTGGGATTATGACCTAAGCTGGAGGCAGATTTTCAACTGACTGAGCCACCCAGGCAGTCCGGTTCACCCATGTTTTAAAATGCATCAGTACTTCATTCCTTTTTAAGACTGAATAATACTCTATTGTATGAATATACCACATATTCTAAATCTACTCATCCATTGATGGACATTTGGATTGTTTTTACTGTTATAAATAATGCCGCTATAAATATCCATGTACAAGTTGCTTATTCATATGTTTTTACTTCTCTTGGGCATATACCTAGGAGTAGCATTTTTGAGTCAAATAACAACTCTATGTTTAACTTTTTGAGGAAGTGCCAAACTGTTTTCCAAAGTAGTTGTACCATTTTACATTCCCACTAGCAGTGTATAAAGGTTCCAGTTACTGCACATACTCACCAACGCTTATAATTTGTCATTTTGATTATAGCCATCCTACTGAGTGTTAAGTGGTATCTCCTTGTGGTTTCAATTTGCATTTCCCTTATGACTACCTTTATAATAAGCATCTTTTCAGGTGCTTTTTGGCCATTTGCATATCTTCTTTGGAAAAACACCTGTTTAAAGCCTTTCCTCATTTTTAAATTGAGTTGCTTATCTTCTTGTGGTTAAGTTGTGAGTGTTCGTCATATATTCTAGAAACATGATATCATACACGTGATGTGCAAATATTTGTTCCCATTCTGTAGCTTGTCTTTTCACTTGCTTGATACTGTCATTTTGAAGGGCAAAAAATTTTAATTTTGAGAAAATCTGATTTATCTACTTTTTCTTCTGTTGCTTGTGTTTTTGGTGCCCTATCAAAGAAAACATTGTCAAATCCAAGAACATGAAGATTTACTCTTATGTTTTCCTTTAAGAATTTTATAGGTTTAGCTCTTATATGTAGGTTTTTGTTCCATTTTAAGGTAATTATTGTATATAGAATGAGGCAGTGGTCCAACTTCATTATTATTATTATTATTATTATTATTATTATTATTATTATTATTTTGCATGTGGCTATCCAGTTCTCCCAGGACCACTTATTGAAAAGACTGTTCTTCTCTCATTGATTTATCTTGGTACTCTTGTCAAAAATCAAATGAACATAGATGTATAAGTGTGTTTCTGGACTCTTCTATTCCATATATATATATATCCTTGTGCCAATACCACACTGTTTCTGTGACTGTAGATTTGTAGTACATTTTAAAATTGGGAAATGCGAGTCTTACAACTTCATTCTTCTTTTTCAAGATTATTTTGGTTATTTGGGGTTCCTTACATTTCCATACAAATTTTAGGAAGGGAAAAAATTTATTTAAAGATTTTATTTATTTATTTGATAGAGAGACAGCCAGCGAGAGAGGGAACACAAGCAGGGGGAGTGGGAGAGGAAGAAGCAGTCTCCCAACAGAGGAGCCTGATGTGGGGCTCGATCCCAGAATGCCAGGATCACGCCCTGAGCCGAAGGCAGACGCTTAACCAACGAGCCACCCAGGTGCCCCAGGAAGGGAAATTTTACACTTTACATTTATGCAAAAAAAAGCAATTGGAATATCAATAAGGAATATATTGAATCTGTAGCTTAATTCATGTTGCAATGCCGTACTTACACTATTAAGTCTCCCAATCCATGAACACAGTATGTCTTTCCATTTATTTAAGTCTTTTTTTTAATTTTCTTTCAGTGATGCTGTATAGTTTTCAGTATACAACTATTACATCTCTTGTTTAGTTTATATTTGTAATGGATCTACAGTATCCACTTACTTGCTTTTCATCACAACCTCCATTGCTTTTGAGAGTGCCTTTAGGCTTGGACTTCTCCTTTATCTGTATCAAATGAGGTAAAAAGAAGTCAGTTGTTTTAGAAAGAGCTTCAGAGATCTCTGTTTTTATGGACTGACTCTTCATTGTCAAAATCTTTGAGCCATGGCTCTGGAGCTAGAAGCAGGGACAATGGACTACTTATTTCTTAGTAACACGCCTGCTTTATTAGCTTGGTGAATGGCATGGAGGGGAACTGGTCAGTAGCCTCAGATATTTTTGGCTTGTCTCTCCTGGAATGGTAACTCTGTCAGGGAGAGGTAAATTGGAGTCCCAGTATTCACAGTACACTATTCCCGTGGTAAAGTCTCTGTTACACAACTAGGGGCTGGATGGGAAAAGGGAGCCTCCACTTCTCAGCCTCACTCTCCTGGAACTTAGCCTCTGCAACAGGTAGCTTGGGATGGGATGAGAAATGCTGATTCCCATCCTTCCCAGAAAAATACCAAAGCCCTTAACTGGGAGCTGGGTGGAGAGGGAGCCCTATGTTCTTGGCTACACCTATCTGGAGTGCAGTTTCCTTCACACTCTTCTGGGAGGGATGTGGGAGGGAGTGGGTCATGGCTCATATGGTCAATGCCATAAACCCTTGGTTTATGAGTCAGTAAATTTGTTTGAATAAGAGTTTCTTCATTTCTATATGTCCATAGGACCATTTCCAAATATTTTAAATGATTGTTTTAAAATTAATTTCCACAAATTTCACTGGAGAGTAAATTCATGGAGCTCTTCACATTGTCAGTGCAAGAAATTGAACTCTCTTGATACAATTTTTGTTACTTGGTTTTAATTTTTGTGTTTATCTTGGTTTCCATGTAATTTCTGCATTTTCTTCTTCCCTCATTTTTGTTAGATGAATAACATTGTATTTCTCCCCTTTACCATAATCTGCTCTTTCGTGAGTTCTGCTTTTTATTTCTATCCTGCAAGTTGTTGCCTTCAAATTTCTAGCAAATACATTTAAATTTACAATCTCCATCAACAAAAATATTAATCAAATTTTAGCTTCTTTCCCAAATAAGACTTCTGTAAGCTTTTGTTTATTTTCTGCCTCTCCCATATTATCCAGGTTTCATTGATATCAACTGAATTTTTATTTCAGATCATTTTTAGTAGAATGTCCCTTCTATTTTATAAATCATTATGTAAAAAGTATTAATTTTATAGCTTTCTTATTAATAACCATTGTGAACTGCAAGTTTTATTTTTTGCTTACCACTATTTCCTATATTTTGCCCCCCTTTTGCTTGAATTCTATTTTCTTTTTGCCAGGATATGTTTCAGAATAATTATTTCAGTGATACTGAATGGCTTGTGAGTTTCTTGAGCCTTTGTATGGCTGAGGCAGCCCTTATTTTGCCATCACACTTGATTGATAATTTTCTAGGGAATTCTAGTTTAAAAATCCTCTTTCCTTGACATTTTATAGACCTTACTCCACTGGTTCTAACATCTTGCATTGAGGATGAGAAGTCTGAAATGACTTGGATTCCCATTTTTGTAGGTAACCTCTTCTTTGTAGAAAATTAGTGTTTCCCCTTTATCAATGGAATTTGAAAAATGATCTAGGATATGTCTAGCTTTCTTGTGATAAGTCATTAATGCCATCATCCATATGTTTCTGGTTCTCCTCCTGAGCACATGGTAAATTGTATTTCCCACATGCTATGAAGTTATCTGTGCCCATGTGACACATATTGGCTAAGATTTGAGAAGAAATGACATATCCCTTCCATGAGAAAATTTAAGAGCAGTACACAGCTTGCCATATTTTCTTCTGTCTGCAATAGTAACTGTGGAAACCCATATTGATCTAAAGCCTCTATAAGCCTGGTCTCAGTAACTACAATGAACAAAACCCTCTGGCTGCCCAATATTGAACAAGCAGTATGAGAAAGAAATAAATCTTTTATTGTTTCAAGCCACTGATATTTTTGGATTGTTTATTTTTACTGCATAATCTAGCCTATTCAGACTGAAACAGGACAGTATTACCATAACAAAAAAATAATAATAAGTAGCATTGGCTGAGGTACCAGATAGTGGATACAAAATAAACTGTTATCAGGGGCTGGAAGAATGGTGATCCATGTTTTGTAGTGATGAAATATTTGCTGAAACTGTTGCCTGCATTAATTTGTAAGGCACATAATTTACCTAATGAATGTCTAGCTCTAAGGGAAGAGATTATAATACAGAATGTTGGCACTGTGTGTTAGTCATTGTTCACCACATTTGACAAGTTATTATAAGAAAGTGCTGAGGTCAGAAGAGAATTGGCTGTTGTGCAAGCAGTGTGATAAAAGGAAACATAGAGTCCAGAAATGTGAGGACTCGTGTGATGGGAAGAGGCAATTGCTTCTAGCTTCAGTGAGTAAAAGGTAAAACAAGAAAATTTTTTTGGTGACAAAAGTTTCTTAAAACAGCCTTATAGGGGCGCCTGGGTGGCACAGTGGTTAAGCGTCTGCCTTCCGCTCAGGGCGTGATCCCGGCGTTGTGGGATCGAGCCCCACATCAGCCTCCTCCGCTATGAGCCTGCTTCTTCCTCTCCCACTCCCCCTGCTTGTGTTCCCTCTCTCGCTGGCTGTCTCTATCTCTGTCGAATAAATAAATAAAAATCTTAAAAACAAAACAAAACAAAACAAAACAAACAGCCTTATAGCAGGATTAAATCAAGGGCATGGTCATTTGACCATTGTAAAAATGTCTGAATGGACTGTGTTATCTCAAAGGAAAGATCAAATTAGGGCTTTTGCCGCAAGAAAAACTTTTCTGTTGGACAAATGTTTGAGGGAAAATAAACTTAAGGTCTAGCTCCATAAAAGCCTGGAAAAGCCTGGTAGTCTCCAAATACTCACAACTAAGTTATGAGAGACATGACTATGAGAAAGCAAATAAATATAGCAAATATGCAAAGTGTGTGTAGTAATGAATTGTGGGTATGGTCATTGACATTTGGAGCTAAATCAAACCAAATAGATAAGAAGCTGGAATAAATTACTGTGACTGTTTAAGACTTAAAGTGACCCTTGGGTTCCAAATCTACTATAAACAGGATGCAGGTTATGAGTTTTTCAGCCCTCAAGGAATATATATTTTCCAATGCTCATTCCAGATGTGGTCGAGGAGGGTGACACAAAAGAAAGAAACCCTCTGAAGGCAGAAACAAGGTTCATAGAGAAAAATTGACCATTGATCTCTTCCCAGGGAGCAGAATTAGGGCTTCATTAAGGAACATTCTCACTTCCTACAAAGGGAACTCTTTCTGTATCTGTCTAGTGGGATTTAAGAGTTGCTATTAACCAGTGATTGTGTTGTGATTCCTACTCTTCTCTCCGAAAGGGATTGTTTATTGTGGTGTCTTTTCCTAGTTCACCACTGAATGTTGAGTATGAGGGGGCAGACAACTTTTCTTCTTAGTTCATAGTTCTCTGGACTAAGAGGGGGCACTTAAAGCATGGATTTAAAAAAAAAAAAAACCTCTCTAAACACTATCCAAAGAGCCTAGATTTTGGGAGTGAAAGAGTGATTGAATAAGACTTTGCAATTCCTCTCTTGGGGAGGGGTAAATATGTTCTGCATGTGAAGAAAGGAGAGTAGACAAAGTATTCAGTGACAAGAAAGGAAGACTGGAGTAGTTTTAGTGCTATCTACCAAATATTCCTATTCTCTTCTCAGGCACGTGGTAGGTAGAATTGCTCTTTCCCACCCCTTGAAGTTAGATGTGGTCATGTGATTTTCTTTGCCTAGGAAATGTGAATCAAAGTTAAATGTTTTACCCAAAGACAAGTTTTAAGAAAGGGGGGGTAATCAGAAGGGGGAATGAAACATGAGACACTATGGACTATGAGAAACAAACTGGGGGCCTCAGAGGGGAGGGGGGTGGGGGAATGGGATAGACTGGTGATGGGTAGTAAGGAGGGCACGTATTGCATGGTGCACTGGGTGTTATACGCAACTAATGAATCATCGAGCTTTACATCGGAAGCCGGGGATGTACTGTATGGTGACTAACATAATATAATAAAAAATCATTAATAAATAAATTAATTAATTAACAAAAAAAGAAAAAGAACCACAGTTTTCCACATTGTTTCACCCTATGCGATCATGGAACTGTGTTATGACAAAGTCTCTATTAGTGTAGGTCCCTGAGTGGTTACAATGATGAGTCCTTGTGTTAACCTGCATGGACACATTGTTTGAGAAGGAAATAAACCTTTGTTGGGTTAAGCTATTTGGTTGAGATAGCTTTACCACCACAACATAACAGAGCCTAGCCTGACTAATGCAGTTGGTCTTTTGTTTTCTCTTCAATGCTTTTCCCTATTTCAGCTGCCCTATGCCCCCTTTGGGTGGTGAATCTACCCATTTCTGAGTCTAAGGGTAAGCATGGTTTTCCTTTGTGGCAGTCAGGAACATGTTAAACAATCAAGGAAGTAAGGCGCCACAATTATTTGTCCAAGGCAATCCACAAAAGCAATGAGGAGAATGATATCATCCATCTACTATCTCTGGGATTTCCTCCTGTGCAGCAAAGCAACAGGTAGAAAGCATGACAAAATATGACTGCATACAAAGGAGGCTGGGAATATGGCAGAGTAAGTGGACCCTAAGCTCACTTTGTCTCATGGATACAACTAGATAACAGTCACATCAGCATAAATAATCTGGAAAACAACCCAAAGACTGGTAGGAAAAAACTTCACAACTAAAGTTAGAGAAGAGTACATATCGAAGAGGATAGGAAGTGTGGAGATGCAGTGGGGAATGAAACAAACTGCAGTGGTCCACAGAGGGAGGCAGAGAGCTGTGGGTGTGGAGAGGGGAGAGAAACAGACTATCACACTGGGGAGCCCCCATGGGGAAGATGAATCCCCATGATATTTGGCTTTGAAAGCGAGAAGGACTGAATTTCATGAGTTCTTACAACCAGCTGGACTTAGAGCCTGGAATTTTAAAAATCAGCAGGCTCCTTCTGGGAGAGCCTAGAGGATGATAGAAAGCTGAGTTCCCATCCTTAAAGAGACAGCATGACAAACAGCCCATAGAGTTATAGCATAGAAGCAGCAGTTTGAAAAATGCCTGGGACATACAGGAGGGAGAGTAGTTTACTCATCTAGGAGTGTTTCTTTGAGGGTCAGGGATACCTGAAGGACTTCTCCAGAAACAAAGGAGCTGGAAGGTGCCATCTCCCTCCTTTGCCCCCCTCAGCATAAACAGCCACCTGCAAAATCACCGTGGGGCTGATACTCACTACTTAACATGCTTACACCAAGTCCCACCATGCCCTGTGCCTTGGTGGATCACTCCTTCACAGTGATGCTTGCATCAGTCCTGGCACTGCAGGTCCCCTCCCCAAGAAAACCAGCACAAACCTTGCCAACACTATCTCCCAACCTGTGCATTTTGTGGGGTCTTTGTCCCAGTGGTGGCAGCAGAAGTGTCAGTGGGTCCTGTGGAAGCTTGAGGTACACCTTGTTAAAATTACATGCCCTGAACACTTTGCTCACTTTGTGGCTCTCCTATGCTGGCCCTGGTCCCAGAAATGGCAGTAACAGGTCTCCTTTGCAAGCAGACCAGCATGCACTTTCATAAAACTGTACCCCACTCCAGCTGGGGACCAAACACTACCCACAATAGTAAAAAGATCCTGTGCAGATGACTGGAAGTGAAGGAAAAAGCAGCCAGAACACAACATCATGGTTCACACAACACGCATAGAAGACACCCCCTGAAGTCCTAGGTCCTGGTGTAAAGGAGACACTGCACTGCATGGCAAGCACTACCAGACCTCTTCTTCATAAGGCTGTTACTTTCAAGAGCAGGAGACATAGCTGACTTTCCTAACACAGAGAGTTAGATAAAATGAGGAGACAGAGGAATATTTCCCAAATGAAAGAACAGGACAAAACCACATCAAGAGACCTAAGTGAAACAGATACAAGTAATATGCCTGATAGGGAATTTATTTTATTATTTTAATGTTTTTTTATTATATTATGTTAGTTACCATACAGTACATCCCTGGTTTCTGATGTAAAGTTCGATGATTCATTAGTTGTGTATAACACCCAGTGCACCATGCAATACGTGCCCTCCTTACTACCCATCACCAGTCTATCCCATTCCCCCACCCCCTCCCCTTTGAAGCCCTCAATTTGTTTCTCAACTGATAGGGAATTTAAAGTAATGATCATAAAGGTAGTCACTGGACTTGAGAAAACCACAGAAACATCAGAGAGATCTTTAACAAACATAAAAAAAGAACCAATCAGAGATGAAGAACACAATAAGTGAAATTTAAAATGCACTAGATGGAATAAATAGCAGGTTTGAGGAAGCAGAGAGTTAGTGATCAGGAAGATGGAGTAAGCTGAGCAGGTGAGGGGAAAAAAAGAAATGTTGCAAAGTAAGACTAGACTTAGGGAAGTCAGGGACTCTATCAAGCACAATAATATTCACAGTGTAGGTATCACAGAAAGGGGGGCAGAAAATTTCTTTGAAGAAATAAAACTGAAAACTTCCCTAATCCAGGAAAGGAAACAGATATACAGATCCAGGAGGCACAGAGAGTCCCCAATAATAACAACTCAAGAAGGTCCTCTCCAAAACACATAGTACTTAAATGGCAAAAAAGTATAGTGATAGAGAATTTTAAAAGGAGAACAAACAATTGTAAATAGCTTTGATTCCTTAATGTCTCTTTCTGTTATTTCATTATTGGTATATAGAAATGCAACAGATTTCTGTACATTGATTTTGTATCCTATGATTTTACTGAATTTGTCTATCAGTTCTAGCAGTTTTTCAATGGAATCTTTTGGACTTACTATATAGAATATCATGTCATTTGCAAATAGTGAAAGTTTCACTTCTTTCTTGTTGATTTGGATGCCCTTTATTTCTTTTTGTTAACATAGGACTTCCAGCACTATGTTAAGTAACAGTGGTGAGAGTGGACATACCTGTCTTGTTCCTGACCCTAGAGGAAACACTCTCAGTTTTTCCCCTTTGAGAATGAATATTAGCTGTGGGTTTTTCATATATGGCCTTTATTATGTTGCAGTATGTCCCCTTTAAATCTACTTTGTTCAAGATTTTTATCATGGGGGCGCCTGGGTGGCACAGTGGTTAAGCGTCTGCCTTCGGCTCAGGGCGTGATCCCGGCGTTATGGGATCGAGCCCCACATCAGGCTCCTCTGCTATGAGCCTGCTTCTTCCTCTCCCACTCCCCCTGCTTGTGTTCCCTCTCTCACTGGCTGTCTCTATCCCTGTCGAATAAATAAATAAAATCTTTAAAAAAAAGATTTTTATCATGAATGGATATTATACTTTGTCAAATGCTTTTTCTGCATCTATTGAAATAATCACATGGTTCATATCCTTTCTTTTAATGTGGTGTATCATGATGATTGACTTGTGAATATTGAACAACCCTTGCAACCCAGGAATAAATCCCACTTGATCGTGGTGAATGATTTTTTAAATGTATTGTTGGATTTGGTTTGCTAGTATTTTATTGAGAATTTTTACATCCATGTTCATTGGGTATATTGGCCTGTAGTCCTCTTTTTTTAGTGGGGACTTTATCTGGTTTGGGCATTAGGCTTCACTAAATGAATTTGGAAGTTTTCCTACCTTTTATATTTTTTGGAATAGTTTCAGAATAAGAGATATTAACTCTTCTTTAAATGTTTGGTAGAACTTGACTGTGAAGCCATCTGGTCCTGGACTTTTGTTTATTGGGTGTTCTTTGATTACTGATTCAATTTCTCTGCTGGCTATCTGTCTGTTCAAGTATTTGATTTCTTCCTGTTTCAGTTTTGGTAATTTATATGTTTCTAGGAATTTATCCATTACTTCCAGTTTGTCCAATTTGTTGGCATATAGTTTTTCATAATGTTTTGTTATACTTGTTTGTATTTCTGTGGTATTGTTGTTATTTTTCCTCTTTCATTTGTGATTTTATTTGGGTCCTTTCTCTTTTCTTTTTGATAAGTCTGGCAAGAGGTTTATCAATTTTTTTAAATTTTTTCAAAGAATCAACTCCTAGTTTCCTCTGTTCTATTGTTTTTTTCTTAGTTTCTATATCATTTGTTTCTACTCTGATCTTCATCATTTCCTTCCTTCCACTGGCTTTAGGCTTCATGTGTTGTTCTTTCCCTAGCACCTTTAAGATGTAAGGTTAGGTTGTGTATTTGAGACCTTTCTTGGCCTGTATTGCTATAAACTTCCCTCTTACAACTGCTTTTGCTGCATCCCAAAGATTTTGGGTCATTGTGTTTTCATTTTCATTTCTCTCCATGTATTTTTTTCTCCATGTATTTTTTAAATTTCTTCATGACTTATTTTTTTGTTTAGTAGCATGTTATTTAACCGCCATGTGTTTGTGCTCTTTCCAAGATTTTCTTCTGTTTGATTTCTACTTTCATACCACTGTAGTCAGAAAAGATGCATAGGATGACTCCAATCTTTTTGAATTTGTTGAGACTTGTTTTGTGACCTAATATGTGATTTATTCTGGAGAGTGTTCCATGTGCACTTGAAAATAATGTACATTCTGCTGTTTTATCAAAACAATCAACATGATATATCAATCAATAATAGAAGAGATAAAAACCATATGATCATTTCAATAGAGACAGAAAGACATTTGATAAAGTATAATATCTATTCATGATCAAAGCCCTGAACAAAGTAGGTTTAGGGGGAACATACTCCCCCATAATAAAGGCCTTACTATGAAACACCCACAGTGAACATCATACTAAATGGGGAAAAACTAAGAGCCTTTCCCCTAATGTCAGGAACAAGACAAGGATATCCCCTATCATCACTTTTATTCAACATAATACCGATATTCTAGCCACAGCTATCAAACAACAAAAAGAAATAATGGCATCCAAATTGGTAAGGAAGAAGTCAAACTTTCACTATTTGCAGATGACATATTACATGTAAAAAACATTAAAGACTCCACTAAAAAAACTATTAGAACTGATAAATGAATTCAATAAAGTTGCAGGATGCAAAATTGATGTACAAAAATCTGTTGCATTTCTATGCACTAATAATGAAACAGCAGAAAGAGAAATTAAGAAAACAATCCCATTTACAGTTGCATCAAAAATAATAATACCTAGGAATAAACCTAACCAAAGGGGTAAAAGACCTGTACTCTAAAAACTATAAAACACTGATGAAAGAAATTCAAGATGACACAAGAAATGGAAAGACATGTCATACTCTTGGATTGGAATAACAAATATTGTTAAAATATCTGTGCTACCTAAAGCAATCTACACATTTCATGCAATCCCTATCAAAATACCACCAACATTTTTCACAGAGCTAGAACAATCCTAAAATTTGTATGGAACCACAAAAGACCCCAAATAGCCAAAGCAATCTTGAAAAAGAAAAAAAAACCTGGAAGTATCACAATTCTAGACTTCAAGTTATATTACAAAGCTGTGGTAATTAAAACAGTATGCTACTGGCGCAAAAATAGATATATAGACCAATAGAGCAGAATAGAGAGAGTGTAGAAATAAACCCACAATTATATAAATTAATTTTTGACAAAGGCAAGAATATACAATGGGAAAAAGATAATCTCTTCAACAAATGGTGTTGGGAAAACTGGACAACAACATGCAAAAGAAGAAAACTGAACCACTTTCTTCACCATACACAAAAGTAAATTCAAAATGGATTAAGGATACAAATGTGAGACCTGAAACCATAAAAATCTGAGAAGAGAGCACAGTCAGTAATTGCTCTGACATTGGTCATAACAACATCCTTCTAGATATGTCTCCTGAGGCAAGGGGGAGAAAAGCAAAAGTAAACTATTGAGACTACATTAAAATTAAAAGATTTTGTCCAGCAAAGGAAAAAACCACCAAACTAAAAGGCAACCTATGGGATGGGAGAAGATATTTGCAAATGACATAGCTGGTAAAGGGTTCATATCCAAAATATATGAAGAACTTTTGTAAGTCAACACCAAAAAAATCCAGTTAAAAATTAGGCAGAAGACATGAGTAGACATTTCTTCAAGGAAGACCTACAGATGGGGGGATGGGTGAAATAGGTGATGGGGATTAAAGATTACAGTTACCATGATGAGTACTGTGTAACGTATAGAATTGTTGAATCATTGTGTTGTACACCTGAAACTAATATAACACTGTATGCTAACTATCCTGGAATTTAAAAACTTAGTTAAATAAGAGTTAAAGTATAGGAAAATAGACTCCACCTTTTGGATGGAGAATCTACAGAGTCATATTGCAAAAACTTGGATACAGGGAAGATTGGAGTATTGTGGTGATTTTGTTATCTATCTACCACCATTACTTAGTTTGATATTTTGTAGTTCTAGTTAAAGTATATTGCCCTGGGAAAATTAAAAGTCATTTTGGTTTATAATGAGTAATTTTTTAGTTCTTTCCAGAAAGTATGAGAACTCTAGTTAAGAAGGGATGTTTATTTTCTCCTGTGGAGCTATATAATGGGGAAATTACTGTTAAACAAGATATAATTTATAGTGTTCTGATTTTTGCTCTGAATCACCTCTACCAAGAAATATGCAGTATAGGTTATCAGAAAAGTCTATCTCTACTAGTATCACTGGTGATGTACATATTTGAAGCTTTAAGCTATCATAGAAACATTGATTCATTCTGGTAAAAGCTTGAGATGTGAAATTGAAGTACCTGGATGTCAATACTCACTCTGCTCCTTGTGGAAAATTACACAGTTAAAAGATTTATGATACTGGATAAATGTCTAACCTCTAAGCCCCAGTTTCTTTATAAAATGGGGGTAATAATTGTACTAATCTCTTTGGGTTGTTTTGGGACTTAAATAAGATGATGAATACAAAGTTCTCAAGATAGTACCTGGCAAATAGTAGTATTCAGCAATAATAGCTCTTTCTGTTATTATCACTACCATCATGCAACTGAAGTGTAATAGTTTGACTTCTTTGTGAATCCAGATATATGTGAAATTCAAAACAAACATTAGGGCTTTAACAGGGTAAGGCAGATTGAATACACATATTTACTGCCACTTCTTTAACGAAAAATGAGTATTGACAGGAATAAAAGAGGCATTATTTTGGAAAGTAAGAAGCAGATGGAAAAGTGAAAGAAATAGTTTCATGAAATTGGTGTTCGCAATGATTTCTTGGATTTGACACCAAAAAAACAGGCAATTAAAGCAAAACTAAACACGTGGGACTACATCCAATTAAAACGTTTCTGCACAGAAAACAATTAACATAGTGAAAATGCAACCTATGGAATGGGAGAAAATAGTTGCAAATCATAGAACTGTTAAGGGGTTAATATCTGAAACATATAAGGAACTCCTACAGCTCAGTAGGAAAAACAAAATAACCAATAACCTGATTTTAAAAAGGGCAAAGAACTTTAATAGACATTTTCCAAAGAAGATATACAAATGACCAACAGATATATCAAAATATTCTCAATATAAGTAATCATGAGGGAAATACCAATCAAAACAATGAAGTATTAACTCACACCTGTTAGGATGGTCATTATAAAAAATAATAAGTGTTGGATAGGATGTGGAGAAATTGAAACCCTTGCATATTGCTGGTAGGAATGCAAAATGTTCAGTCACTATAGAAAACAGTATGGAGACTTCTCAAAAAATTAAAAGTAGAACTACCATGTGTGATCCAACAATCCTATTTCTGAGTATTTATCCAAGAAAGTTGAAAGAAGGATCTTGAAGAGATATTTGCACTCTCATGTTCACTGAAGCATTTATAGTAGCCAAGATAATAAAACAATCTAAATGTTCATTCATGGATGAATGGATAAAGAAAATGTGTATATACATTCAGCAATATGCAAGAGCATGGAATAACCTGGGAGATACCATGTTCAATGAAATAGGCCAGTCACAGAAAGACAAATACTGCATGATTCCACTTATATATGATGTGATGGTTAATTTTATGCATCGATTTGACAGGGCTAAGGAATGCCCAGATGGTTGATAAAACATTTCTGGGTATATTTGTGAGGATATTTTTAGAATATATTAACATTTGATTCAGTAAACTGAGTAAGGAGATACACCCTCACCAATGTGTGTGGGCATCATTCAATCCTTTAAGGGCCTGAATGGAATAAAAAGGCAAAGGAAAGATGAAGTCACTCTCTTCTTGAGCTGGCATGTCCATCTTTTACTGCTCTTAGACATCAGAGCTCCAGGTTTGGGCCTTCAGGCTCTAGACTTAAATAGCAGCCCCCTGATTCTCAGACCTTTGGAATTGGTCTGATTTATACCACTGACTTTCCTGGCTCTACAGTTTGCAGATGGCAAATCATGATACTTTTCAACCTCCATAACTGTGTTTGCCAATTTCTATAATAAGCCTATGTATGTATGTATGTATCTATCTATATCATCTATTCCTTTATATATCTCCTATTGATTCTATGTCTCTGGAGCACCCTAGTTAATTCATATGAGGTATCTAAAATAGAGTATAATGTGGTTGCCAGGAGCTGGGAAAAGGGAGAAATGGGGTTCCTATTCAATGTATAAAATTTCAGTCATGCAAGATGAATACGTTCTAAAGATCTGCTGTACGACATTGTGCCTATAGGGAACAATAAACTCTATTGTACACTTAAAATTTTGTTAAAAATAGCTATCATGTTAGAAGTTCTTACTGCAACAACAATAAAAAGTAACTGCCTTCAAGCCCAGAGAAGGCCTAGGAGCAGGCAAATTAGAAATTAGACACATAGGTTCTTTCTGAAAGTACTAATGTACACAGGACAAATTTTTAAAAAAGTACAGCTAGCCAATAGATACATGAAAAGATGCTCAACATCATTCATCACCAGAGAAATGTAAATCAAAACCACAATGAGATATCATCTCATACCTGTCGGAATGACTAACATCAAAATCTCCAGAAACAAACGTTGACAAGGATGTGAAGAAAAAGGAAACTTCTTGCACTGTTGATGGAAATGCAAACTGGTACAGACACTGTGGAAAACAGTATGGAGGTTCCTCAAAAAATTAAAAATAGAACTACCCTACAATCCAGTAATCCTGCTAAATACAAAAATACAAAAACATGAATTCAAAGGGATACTGGCATCCCATGTTTATTGCAGCATTATTTACAATAGCCAAGATATGGAAGCAACCCAAGTGTCCATCAATAAATGAATGAATAAAGAAGATGTGGTACACACACACACACTCACACACAGGCACAGCGAAATATTATTCCACCATAAAAATAATGAAATCTTGTCATTTGCAACATGGATGGATCTAGAGAGTATAATACTAAGTGAAATAAGCCAGTCAGAGAAAGAAAAATGCCATATGATTTTACTCATATGTGAAATTTAAGAAACAGAACAAAGGAACAAAGGGTGAAAAAGACAAACCAATAAACAGATGCTTAACTATAGAGAAGAATGTGATGGTTACAAGAGGGGAGGTGAGTGGGGGGGATGGGTGAAATAGGTGAATGGGATTAGAGTACACTTATCTTGATGAGCACTGAGTAATGTATAGAATTGTTGAATCACTATATTGTACACCTGAAACTAATATAACACTGTTAATAAATTTAAATTTTAAAATGAAAAATAAAAGGTATTTCAACAATAAAAAAATGGATGCATAAACATCTGATCTACTTATACTCACTGCAACCATGCAACCATGTTAATGAGAGGTGAAGAAGGTCCAGAGTTTGTAGGCTGTTAAATTTTTAATTTCCCTATTTATTAATATTATTCTGAATGCACATGTGAGATTTCTGGAGCAGAGTAGATTAATCATTATTTACTTTTCAAGCACATAATACATTTGTAGTTCTCCTGTGCCCTGATTGCTTATACTTGGGATGACAGGATGAGAGTTGGATGTCACTCTGCACAAACAGAATTTATATTGCAGGTAAGGGGCGCTGAAGAAGTGAATCTGGGCATTTATATAGAAGAGAGAGGGGCTGTCCCTTTGGGAAGGAGGGAGAAAAACCTTTGCTTCTTGGAAAGGATCTGGCGTTCTTACTCTAATCTTTTAGAATCTAAATAAATCTTTCTAGGGGAAAGATAAGACCATTGTCTCTAGTTTTACAATCCAGGAATAAAATGACCGGCATCTGATGATAAATCTCTCTGGAGTTCTCTCACTATCTATACAGTTGTAAATTACCTTCCAGGGATTCCTTTTTATCCCAGGTTCCAAGTTCCAGTAAGATTTGCTCAGCAGGCCCTAGCTGTGCAGAGAGATGAACTATTTTCTCTGTGGGTCCACACAGGTTTGGTAAATCCTTTTTACTTAGCCTAAGAGTATATTCATGTGATCTTATCCTATCTCCACTACACAAGTCCCTCCAAACCTCTTGCCCTGATCTTCCTCTAAGGGGAAGCTAGATAGATCATGTGATTTTCTTTTCCTAATTCCTGGTTATTTTACTTCCACATAGCTCTTCCCACTGCAATATAATTCATATAAAGAAGTAGCCTAAAATCAGAACACCTGGCAGTGATATTTGTATAGTTAAGTCTCCCTGGTATGTTCAAGTTGAATTCCGGTTGTGTTTTTGGTCACTGAAATAAGTTAATAAGCAGGCTTCAGTGTATCTTTATCTGTTTTCTCTAGATCTCTCTTGATCTACTAACTTGGTGCATTCTAGTTTTGTTAACCAAACCTTCCCTATTTCCCTCCTCAAATAGATAGATTTTCCTTAGATCAACACTATCTAATTAGGTGGACACTTTCTAAGGTCTAAAGTCTTTCTCTAATTCAAGGAAATTTTACTTCACTATTCAGTTCACTATTTCATTCTCTCAATTCTTTCTGTTCTCTTCTTCTGGAACTCCTGTTAAATAGACACTTGTTTTTTTAAGACCTGTCCTCCTAGTCTCCTACCTTTTCTGCCATAATCTTCCTATCCTTTTCTTTAGCACTGTATCTGGGGAAAATGACACCAATTAATTTTCCAATTCACTAATTTATGATGCATATATTACATTTCTGCTATTTAATCATTCTACTGGCATTTTGACAATGATTATTAGTTCAAAATAACTGGTTTCTGTGATTTTTTTCCAAAGCTGACTGTTCTTATTTAGTGAATGTGCTACCCTCTTATATTTTTAGAGAATGATCATGACATCTATTAAGTTCCGTTTCTTTTCTTTACTTAGTGTCTTGCATTCATGTGGTTGGTTTTCCTCAAATATTTAGTGATCCTTGTTTGTTCACATAAATGGGGATCTAACTCTGTGATTTTCAACCATGTGTGCTCATTAGAATTGCCTTTGGATCTTTTAAAAAACCTGATATGCAGACCATACCATAGACCAATTAAATAAGACTTATCTGGAGGTGATATCCAAGCACTTGATTTTTTTTTTATTTACCACTTTTTGGGGGTGATGAGGGAACAGAAGGCAAGCTGAGGACAAAGCAGAAACTTACACCCCGCAACCCCCCCCATGGGATGTATGTGACATTCTTCAGGCACTCCTGGCTGCCCTGAAGGAAAGAGAAATAGTTAACCTATAGAGACCACAATCCTGCAAGACTTGAGTCTCCCTCAGTTTACAAATGTCTTAGCAGTCTACAAGAACAAAGCATTTCTATCAATAACCTAGCTTCCAAAAGGGAAAGCAAATACAATTAAATGTCCTTATAATCTGAAGCCTCCAGGAAGGTCCCAACCGTCTTCATGTTAATACCTTACTAGAGGGGTAAACAACCTTAACTTGGCAATGGCAAGGCCTTGAGTATCCTTTAACATATGAAAATACTTTCTCAACTTCCCTTTTTCCTTATCTCCCCCATCCCCATGGTATATAATCAGTCATGCCTCACAACCTGGGGCAGCAGCTCTTTCTGCCCAGGGGTCCTGTCCCTGTGCTTTAATAAACGATTTTGCACCAAAGACCTCTCAAGAATTCTTTCTTGGTCATCAGCTCTGGGCTCCACTTCACTGAACCTCACCTATATTCCATAGCCTCATCAGGGGTATAGTTTACACACAGTATAATGCAAAAGTTGTTAGTGTAGCTCAGTAGATCTTTATCTGAATGATATACACATTCATACATAATACATAATGACTGAGATAAAGATACAGACCAAAGGTTGGCAAACATTTTTGGAAAGGGCCAAATGTCCAGCCACTCTTTGTCACAACTACTCAACTCTTATAGTTGAAAAGCAGCCATGGACAATATGTGAATAAATAAGCATGTCTGACCCATTATATACACCATTTCTAGAACTCCAGGACACTCTTTTTTGTCCCTTTCAGTTAATATCTTCCCAAAGGTAACCACTATTCAGTGTTGGTATTTAAAGCTATCCAAGTGATTACAATAAGCAGAGGAAGTAGAGAATCACTGATCTAGACTGATCAATATTAATAGCTGTGTGTATTACCACAGAATAAGTAAAATTCCCTATTACCTATGCACTGATTTAAGATTCTGATTATACAATATTGACTATGTTGGAATTGGGGGCAAGCATTAGAGGGGCTGTATATCCCTTGTGCACATTGAAGATACCTACAGAGCTACCACAGCAGACTCACAGTTTAACTGAAGAAAATAGCACAATCAGCTGCTTTGAGAGCAGATTATCAGTGTGTAGGTTTTGTAGCCTCCTTGGGAGCTTTCCAGGTATAATCCAAAACTGCTCCCCAAACTTGAAGGTCAGAGAAAGACCAAAGAAAGAGGCAGGCCCCTCCAGGTTGGTAGATGGCAGTTTTATTAATAAGCAAAGGGAGCTTACATACTAGGCTCATGTTGGGCAGGAGCAAAATGAGTAGATCTCCATACCTATCTGTCAAATCTTAAAAGTTTATATAGAGGCCTCAATTAGATTCAGTCACATATACGGTGCATGTGTCATCAACACCACATTACTCTCTCAAGGCTGTGTCCTTCGAGCAACCTCTGGGAGTGGGTAAGGAAGTGGAATCCACATTCCAAAGACAGGGGAGCATGTGAAGAGCCTCTGATCACATGAGTTCAGCTCATGGGTCAACTGGGTGTCACATAATTTTGATGATGTTCCCTAACACTCCACCCCTCATGAGGTCTCTTACAAACTCACAGCCACCTCCCCATCTGCTGACTCTGCCACGGTGCCTGACCCATATCTTCTAGAGTCACAGACATATCTAACTCAAATGGTAGCCCTACTTGAGAGATGCCCAGAGCTCTAATCTGCTTTGCTAGTATTTTTACCTTCTTAAAGACAGGTTGCTGCTCTGATTCCTTTCACATGTGCCCTGTCTTTACCAGGTGGTACAAGGGATGGAGACACTGTTCCAGGTGGGGAATAAAAGTCCTCCCAAAGCCCAAATCCCTACAAAGGCTTGCGGCTCTTTCACATTCTTGGGGGTTCGATAATCTTGCTCTTTATCAATCATAGCTTTTGGGACAACATGAGTGTTACCCACCCAGAAGACTCCCAAAACCTAATGGTGGTGCCTGGGCCTTGAATTTTCTGTAGGTTCACTGCTCATCCTCTCCCTCACAGATGCTCTAGCAAAGCCTGAAGGGTATCCTATAGCAGAGGCAAATCTTCACATGTTAACGTATATCATCAGGTAATGGACCCATTTTATTGATGTAGGGGGAAATAGGGACAGGTCTTGGGTTACCATCCCATGACCTATATGAGGCTGTGCAGGTAGCCTTGGGGGAGCACTTGAAATGTTCATCATTGTCCCTCTCACATGAAGGCAAATTGATCTTAGTTATAAGAAACTTATACTTATGAAAGTGTTTTCCGTGAATCTCTTGAAAATGAAGCACTTTTACAAGAACACTGTTTGACAGAGAATCTGAGTAAAACAATAAATGTCTGCAAATGACAAAAGACTTGAAAATGGCCATAGTTAAAGATATGATGAGAGTTCATTATAATGCAATTGACAAAGGAACTTGGTTATTTCTGTGACATACATTTTAAAATTATGACAGGTACCATTATCAGAACATATCAGATTTTTAAGAATTTCATACAAATATAGGCTAAAGACAGTTTAACATCACTTCTTATTTGACAATGCTTCTCATTTTAACATATGCAAAAACTTTAACAAAATACAACATTCAACATATGCAAAAAGTTACCTAGTTGTAAAAAAAAAGTAGCTCTTTTAATCAAACACCCGATAAAAACAAAACACAGAATCTTTGTTTTCTAGGCAGATTACATTAAAGGTAAAGAAAAAAACTTAGTTTACAATTTCTTATTAAGAGCAGAACAATAATCTAAGAAAACTTACTCCTTTCTAACAGAGACAAAACCAAATTTTAATTTTACACCAGTGTATTTTTAATAATAGAACTCCCCCTTTTTTCTTTTTAACTTACATAAATTCATTCAAATCTTAGTATCACTGCATATGAAATTCTTAATAATTCTTTTTTTATTATAATAATATTTTATAATTATATTATGTTAGTCACCATACAGTACATCCCTGGTTTTTGATGTAAAGTTCCATGATTCATTAGGCATATAACACCCTGTGCACCATGCAATACATGCCCTCCTTACTCCCCATCACCAGCCTTTCCCATTCCCCCACCCCCCACCCCTCTGAAGCCCTCAGTTTGCTTCCCAGAGTCCATAGTCTCTCATGGTTTATCCCCCCTTCTGTTTACCCCCCCTTCAACAGATGACTGGATTAAGAAGATGTGCTAACAGGAATTCCTCTGCCTGGGATAATTGCCCCCTCAATCTTCACCTTATTAAAGCCTGCTTATCCTTGAAATTTCAGCTGNAGTTCTTATGTTCCATAGATGAGAGAAACCATATGATAATTGTCCTTCTCTGCTTGACTTATTTCACTTAGCATTATCTCCTTTAGTGCTGTCCATGTTGCAGCAAATGTTGAGAAATCATTCTTTCTGATGGCTGAGTGNTAGCTGAGTAATATTCCATTGTATATATGGACCACAGCTTCTTAATCCAGTCATCTGTTGAAGGGCATCTCGGCTCCTTCCACGATTTAGCTATTGTGGACAAAGCTGCTATGATCATTGGGGTGCATATGGCCCTTCTCTTTACTACGTCTGTATCTTTGGGGTAAACACCCAGTAGTGCAATGGCTGGGTCATAGGGTAGTTCAATTTTTAACTTTTTAAGGGACCTCCACACTGTTTTCCAGAGTGGCTGTACCAACTTGCATTCCCACCAACAATGTAGGAGGGATCCCCTTTCTCCACATCCTCTCCAACAATTGTTGTTTCTTGCCTTGTCTATCTTTGCCATTCTAACTGGCGTAAGGTGGTATCTCAGTGTGGTTTTGATTTGAATTTCCCTGGATGGCTAATGATTTTGAACATTTTTCATGTGTCTGTTAGCCATTTGTATGTCTTCATTGGAAAAGTGTCTATTGATATCTTCTGCCCATTTTATGATTTGTTTATTTGTTTCTCGTGTATTGAGTTTGAGAAGTTCTTTGTAGATCTTGGATACCAGTCTTTTATCTGTAGTGTCATTTGCAAATATATTCTCCCATTCCGTGGGGTGCCTCTTAGTTTTTTGGACTGTTTCCTTGGCCGTGCAGAACTTTTTATCTTGATGAAGTCCCACAAGTTCATTTTTTCTTTTGTTTCTCTTGCCTTTGTGGATGTGTCATGAATAAGGTTGCTGTGGCCGATGTTGTAGAGGTTGCTGCCTATGTACTCCTCTAGGATTTTGATGGATTCCTGTCTCACATCGAGGTCTTTCAANTCACATTGAGGTCTTTCATCCATTTGGAGTTTATTTTTGTGTATGGTGTGAGAGAGTGGTCAAGTTTCATTCTTTTGCATGTAGCTGTCCAATTTTCCCAGCACCATTTATTGAAGAGACTGTCTTTTTTCCACCGGATGTTTTTTCCTGCTTTATCAAAGATTAGTTGCCCAAAGAGCCGAGGGTCCATTTCTGGGTTCTCTATTCTGTTCCATTGGTCGATGTGTCTGTTTTTGTGCCAGTACCATGCTGTCTTTGTGATCACAGCTTTGTAGTACAGCTCGAAATCCAGCATTGTGATGCCCCCAGGTTTGTTTTTCCTTTTCAACACTTCTTTGGTGATTTGGGGCCTTTTCTGGTTCCACACAAATTTAAGGGCTGTTTGTTCCAGTTCTTTGAAAAATGTCATTGGTATTTTGATCTGGATAGCATTGAAAGAGTAGATTGCTCTGAGTAGCATGGACATTTTAACTATGTTAATTCTTCTGATCCATGAGCATGGAATATTTTTCCATCTTTTTTTGCCTTCCTCAATGTCTTTCAAGAGTGATTTGTAGTTTCTAGAATATAGATCCTTTATGTCTGTGGTTAAGTTAATTCCACGATAACGTATGATTTTTGGTGCTATTGTAAATGGGATGGATTCCCTAATTTCTCTTTCTTCAGTCCCATTATTCGTGTATAGAAATGCAACTGATTTCTGAGCATTGATTTTGTATCCCGCCACATTACTGAATTGCTCTATAACTTCTAGTAGTTTGGGGGTGATTTTCTTGGGTTTTCCATATAGAGTATCATGTCATCTGCAAAGAGAGACAGTTTGACTTCTTCTTTGCTGATTTGGGTACCTTTTATCCCTTTTTGTTGTCTGACTGCTGTTGCAAGGACTTTTAGTACTACATTGAATAATAATGGCNATTTCTGAGCATTGATTTTGTATCCCGCCACATTACTGAATTGCTCTATAACTTCTAGTAGTTTGGGGGTGATTTTCTTGGGTTTTCCATATAGAGTATCATGTCATCTGCAAAGAGAGACAGTTTGACTTCTTCTTTGCTGATTTGGGTACCTTTTATCCCTTTTTGTTGTCTGACTGCTGTTGCAAGGACTTTTAGTACTACATTGAATAATAATGGCGAGAGTGGGCATCCTTGTCTTTTTCCTGATCTTAAGGGAAAGGCTTCCAGCTTTTCCCCATTGAGAATGATATTTGCTGTAGGCTTTTCATAGATAGTTTTTATGAGATTGAGGAATGTACCCTCTATTCCTACACTCTGAAATGTTTTAATTAGGAAAGGATGCTATATTTTGTCAAATGCTTTTTCTGCATCTATTGAGAGGATCATATGATTTTTGGCTTTTTTCTTGTTGATATAATCTATCACACTGGTAGATTTGCAAATGTTGAACTACCCTTGAATCCCACTTGGTCATGATGGATAATCCTTTTAATGTACTGTTGGATCCTCATATCTCTCAATAATCACTCTCAATGTAATGGCCTAAATGCTCCCATAAAACTCCACAGGGGTGCAGACTGGATAAAAAGACATGACCCATCCATTTGCTGTCTGCAAGAGGCTCATTTTGAACCTAAAGATAAACCCAGGCTAAAAGTAAAGGGATGGAATATCATCTTTCATGCCAATGGACCTCAAAAGAAAGCTGAGGTAGCAATTCTCATAACAGACAGATTGTATTTTAAACTAAAGACTATAGTTAGAGATACAGAAGGGCACTATATTATTCTTAAAGGATGTATCCAACAAGTTGATATGACAATTATAAATATCTATGCCCCCAACAGGGTAGCAGCAAGATACACAAGCCAACTCTTAACCAGAATAAGGAGACATATAGATAAAAATACGTTAATAGTAGGGGACCTCAACACTCCTCTATCAGCAATAGATAGATCACCTAAGCAGAAAATCAACAAAGAAACAAGAGCTTTGAACGCCATAGTAGACGAGTTGTACCTCATAGATATATATAGAACACTACACCCCAGAACAAAAGGATACTCATTCTATTCTAATGTACATGGAACATTCTCAAGAATAGACCGTGCTCTGAGTCACAAAACAGGTCTCAGCCGATACCAAAAGACTGAAATTATTCCCTGCATATTCTCAGACCACAATGCTTTGATATTAGAACTCAATCACAAGGAAAAATTTGGAAGAAACTCAAACACTTGGAGACTAAGAAACATCCTGCTCAAGAATGATTTGATAAACCAAGAAATCAAAAATCAATTTAAACAATTTATGGAGACCAGCGAGAATGAAAACACAATGGTCCAAAACCTATGGGACACTGCAAAGGTGGTCCTAAGGGGACCGCCTCACTCAAAAGAATTCTCTTGAGCCTTTTTGAGCCTCACTCAAAAGAATAGAAAAATCTAAAATGCAGTTTTTTATTCTCACCTCAAGAAGCTGGAGCTGAAACAGAAGAACAGGCCTAATCCACGTACGAGAAAGCAGTTGATCAAGATTAGAGCAGAGATCAATGAATTAGAAACCAGGAGCATAGTAGATGAGATCAACAGAACTAGAAGCTGGTTCTTTGAAAGAATAAATAAAATAGACAAGCCACTGACAAGACTAATCCAAAAGAATAGAGAAAGGACCCAAATTAATAAAATTATGAATGAAAAGGGAGAGGTCACAACCAGCACCAATGAAATTGGAAGGATTATTAGAAACTTTTATCAACAGCTTTATGTCAATAAATTATGCAACCTGGGAGAGATGGAGGCCTTCCTGGAAACCTATAAACTACCAAGACTGAAACAGGAAGAAATTGATTTTTTAAACAGACCAATTAATTATGAAGAGATTGAAACAGTGATTAAAAATCTTCCAAAAAACAAAACTCCAGGGCCTGATGGAATCCCTGGGGAATTCTACCAAACATTCAAAGAAGAAATAATACCTATTCTTCTTCTTTTTTTTTTTTTTT
>NC_048238.1:109856283-109916101 GCF_002007445.2 Ailuropoda melanoleuca
GACAGAGATAGAGACAGCCAGCGAGAGAGGGAACACAAGCAGGGGGAGTGGGAGAGGAAGAAGCAGGCTCATAGCAGAAGAGCCTGATGTGGGGCTCGATCCCATAACGTCGGGATCACGCCCTGAGCCGAAGGCAGATGCTTAACCGCTGTGCCACCCAGGCGCCCCTTTTCTTCTAAAGCTATTTCAAAAAATAGAAACAGAAGGAAAACTACCAATCTCATTCTATGAGACAATATTACCTTGATCCCCAAACCAGGCAAAGACCCCATCAAAAAGGAGAATTACAGACCGATTTCCCTGATGAATATGGACGCTTAATATTTCTTTTCCACAAACCTTCAACTTCTGGACCCATTTAGCTTTCATTACAAAACTCTAGCCATTAATCAGGTACCCACCCACATGACTAAAGCTTTTTGCTGATATTTGTGATCTTTTAATGGCTGTGGACTAGATTTTGGACAAGGCAACTTCTATAGCATCTTTTAAAAAGCCCCCCTCCTTTTTTTTTTTTTTTAAAAAGCCCCCCTCCTTTTTTTTTTTTTTTTTAGTCTCTGTAGGCAACATCATTTTGGTTATCTCTGTGGTGTTTACATTTCACAGACATAATAGGATGTACAATTTCAGGGGACAAAGAAAGAATGCAAGTTTTCTTCTAGAATTTTTGGGGTAATGGCTATTTAAAAAATTCCTTTGTATTAGGGTCAGAAGGCATGGGACATTTTGTCTATTCATTAATTACCACAACATCCTCTTTTTCAGTTTCATCACCTCTCAAGGATTTTACTTATTAGCATCCTATTAAGGCTTTGTCACAACTGCTGAGATTTTTTTTTAATTTTTATTTAAATTCTGGTTAGTTAACATACAGTGTAATACTAGTTTCAGGTGTACAACTTAGTGATTCAACAATTCCATACAACACCTGGTGCTCATCAGGACAAGTGCAGACCTTAATCCAATCCCCTTCACCTATTTAACCGATTCCCCCTTCCCTCTGGTAACCATCAGTGTGTTCTCTATAGTTGAGTCTGTTTCTTGATTTGTCTCTCTTTTTTCCCCCCATGGTCCTTTGTTTTATTACTTAAATTCCATGTATGAGTGAAATCATATGATATTTGTCTTTCTCTGACTGACTTATTTCACTTAGCATAATATTCTCTAGCTCCATCCACATCATTGTAAATGGCAAGATTTCCTTCTTTTTTATGGCTAAGTATTGTCTACAATAGCCAGATTATGGAAAGAGCCCAAATGTCCATCGACTGATGAATGGATAATGAAGAGGTGGTATGTGTGTGTATATATATATATACACACACACGTATATATACACACACACACAATGGAATATTACTCAGCCATAATAACTACTGAGCTCTTAATTTGAGGTGTGTGGAGAACAAGACTTCCGTGGGTAAAAGGAACAATAAGAACAGGAACATGCATATGTGGTGAAAGCTGTATTCCTATGGAAAGCCAACCCTTCCCTCATCATTCCATGCTGAAAACAGCAATGATGGTGGATAAGATAGTTAGGCCTACTAGGGTTGGTTCTCTCATCTCCTGCAGCCCCCTAGTTAGTGCTTCACTAGGATCCATACTGATAGTCATGTACACAGTTCCTTGCTGCCCCTCATGTGATTGTTTTCTTGAGTTGTTTTTTCTTTGCTTCCACATACTTTACATTCTATGATAATAAAACTGAGAATCCACTGGGACTCGGGGCTTCATCCCCATGCCTATACTTCTTGGAAGTCCCTGGTGGTACAGCCCCTTTGGCCTTCTCTTTGTTCTAAGTTATTGGACTCAGAGTAATTATTTTGTGTCTCAGTGAATACACTACATGACAGAGGTGTCTTAGGCCTTCCTAGCTTTGCAGAATGGCACATTAAGGCCTCTAACACATTATCCTGCTTTCGCACCTTGTCTACCAGCCCCAAAGCTAGCAAAGTAGTGGACATATGCACATCCTTATCTAATCTCAGCTCTTTTTCTAACTTCTTGACCTCAGCTTTAGCCTGTAGTAAGGCATCAGTGGCCAGCTGAAGTACAGGAGAGGGAGCCCACTGTGACAACCATGCACTGCCCTTTTCTGCTGCAGTGTCCTCTGCATAGTTCCTCTAACAAGTGCACTGGACTGGCTGGCATTTTCAGGGCATCTCCATACTCATGCAGTGTTCTAAATTTGACATATGAGCCACCCCTCCCTACACTGAGGTGGCTGGCCAACTCAGAATTTCCCCTGCAGATATCTCATCTTCAAGGCCTTTTGCTTTAGTCTCCTGGTTGGCTTGTCTGTTGTTGGTTTGCAACCTCCTCACTTCCCAAGTATAATCTGAAACTAGCTCCTGTACTCAGAGGGTAGGGAGAGACCAAAGGAAAAGGCAGGCCACTCCAGGTTGGTAGGTGGCAGTTTTAATAAGCAAAGAGAACTTATATACAGGGCTTGTGTTAAGCAGTAGCGAGATGAATGGATCTCCACACTTGTGTGCCAAATCTTAAAAGTTTATATAGAGGCCCTAACTAGATTTAGTCACACACACTCTTTAGGTGTTCTCAACACCACATTACTATGTCAAGGCTATGTTCATGGAGCAGACTCTGGGAGTGGGAATGTCAAGTGGAACCCACATTCTAAGGACAGGGGAGGGGTGAGGAACTTCTGATCAACCAGGTTCAGCTCATGGGTCAACTGTAGGTGTCTTTTCAATGACTTCCCCAAACACAATGAAGCTAATCTTTAGGTCTTCCTGAGTTCAGAGGTCTCTTTCTTACCAGTATGGGACTTTAGTTTACTCTGTTCTGTTAAGATTCATCATTAAATTTATCTAATTTGAATTCTAGCTTCCAAAATTTGCTCCATGTTCTAGACTACTTATGGCACTCTTCAAGGCTTTCTAATGCTTCTGGGATTATTCTTAAGTTTCTCTCACAACTGAAGTGGAGTTTGGGGGAGGGAGAAGAGGTAAACATGAGTTATTAATGAGCTATCTTGAAAGTGAAGTCCCTTAAAATGTTTTAGCAAGTGCCTGATAGACATATAAAGCTGGAAAGATTTTAACCATCCTTTACCCCATACAGATCCACTTTCAGTGACTATAGGTTCTTAAAGAAGTCTAATAATAATAATTTTTGTCACCCTATGATTCTGGATGACAGAAAGACAATAGAGGAAGCCAAAGGGTGGAGGGCATGAATACGTCAGAGTTTGATGAATAGTATTTCAGATTCTGTCCCTCCCTCACCCTCTTCCTGTAGGAAGGAGCAGAGATAAGATTGGTATATATCATTTACTATGCATTTGGCATCAAATAAAAGAAAAAAATAAAATTAAGCTACTTAAAACCAAAAGGTAATCAATCAATCACATGATAAAAAGGTAGGGTAGGCTTTAGGCTAGTTGATCCAGTGATTTACTGATGTCATCTGAGACTCAAGTTCTTTCCACTGTTGTCCATAGGCTTCATATTATTGCTGGTTCCTCTTGGATTATAGGACAGTTTAATTACTTTGTCAATTGAATTCAGAAGGATCACTGGTAGAAATTCTGTCAAAAGAATGAACAAGAGCTCTCCTGGAATCCCTTAGCCAATTTTTCATTTCTCATCCCCAATTCTGAACTAATTAAGGGTAAGGGGAGATGGATTACCTTAGACCAATCAAGCCTGCATTAGGTGCTAAGAAGCATCAGATTCACTCAAGGCACATATGTTCAATGTGGAAGGAGTGGACTCATATAAACAAAATCTGCAGTTCTATTAGAAAGGAGGAAGGGAGAAATGTATGCTGGGTATTATTGGTTGAACAGACTTTTCCAGGTGGTGGCAATTGGAAAGCTATGAGAAAAGGGAAATGAGAGTGATTCAGAGACTGGGAAAAGGTAGGTTGTTTGTGCATGTTGCTTCACAGCACTCTTTGACTCTGTTTCCTCATCAGAAAAATGGGGACAAATATATCTACTTCATAGAGTTATGTGAGGGTTCATTCTTTCACCAAATATTTTTTGAACATTTACTAAGCATTGGGTAATATTCTAGCAGGAACTACTGTGGTGAACAGAGCAGATTAAGTCCTTATTCTCAAAAAAGTTGCTGTTTAATGCATGCATAGGTGTATGAGTGTGTATAATTCGGGAGGAAGATAAGCATGGAAAAATCTTTATAATTTCCTCCCTCCTGAGAAGCCCCCTCCTCCTTCTCCATTTCAGGATGCAGTTAAGCTATTATGATCTGCTCTCTGCCAGTCAGAGAGAAGCCTAGCCCTCAGGAGAAAGCAGGGGATTGACCAGCTGTGCTAATGCCTGGGCGGGCCTATCTATCTGCAGAATTAGAGGAGAGATTGGCAAACCCACAGTGACCATCCACCTAAACCAAGACTTCTCATCCAAGCTTTACCAGTCACAGAGCTGTTACTTCCATCTTTACCCACTTGACTCATGTATCTGCCTCTCTAGTCCAGAACTCCATAAGGAAAGAGAAGCACTTTAGATCAGGCCCTTGGAATCCCAGCTGTGAGCCTAGTATTGTGATCATTATTGTGACCATTTTTATTTACCTGATGCCCAGGGATGGCACTCCCACCTGGGCATTATCCATCAGGCACCAGGCAGCTGCTCTGGCCTGACCCATTTAGGGTTGGGTTTGAGTGTCTTGTTCAGTCTCTGCTATTCCAGCTGCAGCCAGGAACCAGCAACAAGAAACAGCCCTGGGAGCTTGTTGGAAATGCAGCATCTCAGCCCTGCCCCTAGATCCTCTGAATCAGAATCTGCATATTATTTTATTTTTAAAGATTTTATTTATTTATTTGACAGAGATAGAGACGCCAGCGAGACAGGGAACACAAGCAGGGGGCGTGGGAGAGGAAGAAGCAGGCTCATAGCAGAGGAGCCTGATGTGGGGCTCGATCCCATAACGCCGGGATCACGCCCTGAGCCAAAGGCAGACGCTTAACCGCTGTGCCACCCAGGCGCCCCAGAATCTGCATTTTAACAAGATCTCCAGGGGATCCACAGGTATATTACAGTGTGAGGTATATTGACTTCAAACACTTGCTTTCAGTCTGTGTGGAGGCAAGGACAGTTTGGGAAGTAAAGTTTTCACAACGATGACTAAGCTTTTGTTTTGTCCAATCCTCATGTTGTTGACCTTTAATGTTGTATTTATTATCTGCATTAACTGCATTCTGCAGTTGCTATACCAGAAAAAATTACACAGCTTAATATCATTTCTACCTATTAATGGAATTACTTTTGTTTTTTCAATCCATATCAATAACATTTACTCTTGAAAATTCTGTTGCAATTATTTGTGTTTATAACCCTTACCAATAGTGACATCAGAATAATGAGGAAGTTAGTAAATGGAGAGCTGTTTTAATGTGAAATTTAATCTTTATGTTTCAGATTTGGAGTGATTAGGGCCTCTGCTACAAAGATTTGGGGTATGTCAAAGGCCTCCTCAGATCAGGAAACCTTACCCTCCTATAGAATGAGACCTATGGAAAGACAACTCCAACCTCAGAAGCTTCTCTAATGGGACCAAAAAGAGCAAACTCTCCCAAACTCTGAGTTCTATTCAGGCCAAGTGTCATGTGAGGGCAGGGAACAGGAGTTTTCCAGAGGGTACAGTGAGTGTCTCTTTCTTTTTCCAGAGTTCAGCCTCCATAGACAAACTCATCAATACTCCCATGGATGTTTTGACAAAGGTCTTGGAATAGGGTTTAGGGCATTAGTGATCAGTTCCAAGACTAATAATGGGGGATGAACCCCTGGGGACTGTACATACTTCTTTTAGGGTCACTTTGGGAATTTCTGAAAGCCCTTCTCTTCACCCTAGTGAGTCTAAACATGTTTCTGAAACAAGGATCATTTTGACTGGGCCCCACATTTTTCTAGGAGGACTCCTCGAATCTCTTAAGTTATTAATTAGTTCACACATACATTTATTCACTCATTCATTCACTCACTCATGACCTTACTCCGTGTCAAGCCTGGGGCTGAGAACTAAAGATAAAATAGTGACTTGAATTCTTTGGTTATATTTTCCTCACCTCAACACAGATTCCTTTAATATCTTAACTAAAGATTATATTTCCAGGCTCAAAGTCTTCCTCTCTACTCTAAGCTGTGATATCCTGGGTGGCTAAAATATACCTGTGGAAGATCCATCAAACACCCTTATCCTCTTCACCAACAATGGCTTCTTCCTTCACTAGACTTCAGCTATCCATTCCATCAATTATACTTTAAATTAATCCACCATAACACTGTAAATTCAAACATTCAGTTTTCTAACCAAAACTTTTCTTAAACCTGACTTATCTATTCCTAAAATACATGTTTTCAAACTGTTAAAGAACATCAATCCATTCTACTTCCTACTGTCTTGTCAATACCCCCAACTCTTTTTCCTTAATATCCTCATGTCGCGTTTACACAACAAGCCATTTTTCCACTGTCCTTATTCACCTAGCTTGATGAACACTGGCTGCTAGAGAAAATCTTACCAGTAGGCAAGTTGGCTTCAATGAATATTTGTAATCTCCAAAAATTCATCATACAGGATCATCTCTACTTCCTTCTACCCCATCAAAAAATTACCCACAACTTCATTAAAAGAGATCTTCCTAAGATTACCAAGGATTTATTTGTTGCTAAATTTAATTATAACCTTTGTATGATGACTTCCAGATACATGTATCTGGTTTAGGTCTTTCTCCTAAACTTAGATCTGTAACATCCAACTTCTTTTTTAAACATATTTAATTGGATTTCCCCCAAACTAAACTCATCAGATTCGTATCAAAACTAAACCATAAATGACACAGCCAACTATTTAGATATCCAAGCTAGAAGCCCAATTTATCAAGCTATACTCCTTCCTTGTCTACAGCCCTATATTTAATCACAAACAAAATACTATCCATTCTATTTCTTAAAATTGTCTATTTGTCTTTGGCTGGGGCATTAGAGAAGCTGGCTTCCCATTTTTATTACCTTTGTCCAGAGCCTGATATATTGCTTAAATTAAACTACTTTAATGACCTCTATGCTACCAGCCTTATTCCTCACCATTTTGTTCTATCGGCCGCAAAAAGAAATAAATAAAATCTTTAAAAAAAAAAAAAAAAAAAAAAAGAGCTTTTTAAATCTCACCTGTCCATGCTGTTCCTAACATTCTTCAATGGGTTTCCTTTGATCTTCAGTTAAAGTTCAAACTCCTTTTGGACTATATAACTCTGTATAACTGACTTCTACTTATCTTTGCATCCACATCTCTATCATGTACCCCTATGTTCTGTTCTTTGCACTCCTCCCAGTACTCTCCTTTTGAGCTAACACTTGACTACTAACAATTGCTCAACAACTTCTTGCCCTTTTAAGCCTCTGTGCCATGGTACATGTTTTGTATACATAGAATATTTTTCCCCTGTTAATCTCACAGGGAAATGAGTGGGGCAAGAAGAGCACAAGAGACAATGAACCATAATTTGAGAAATTCAGCTGAGGTTTTATCTTGAGCTTCCAGTTTTGCAACTAGAAGAAAAGTTATATACCTAAAGGCCATGAAAGGGGAGAGAGAAAACAGGATAATCCTTTTTGATCTTTGTCTTCACTGTTGCCAGCTCCCCAAGCCTCTTCCTCTATTTTCATTTTTCTCATTCCCTTAGATGATTGACAGCTAAATAAAATACACTTGAAAGACAACTTCAGTGGACAGCCTGGGAGGGAATACCAAATTCCTGACGTACCAATGACTGGGGCATTTTTCCAAGATGATGTATTTCCACATTGCTCCTAGGTGAGGTCACACCATTCTTCTTTCTTGGTTTCAAATTGCATCCTTTACCCCTGGTCCTGAGTACACTCTTCCTATCTTGAACCTCCCTGGAAAAAAGTGAAACTTCTGCTAGCTATGAAGTGTGAGATCCACAGAGACAAAAGGTTCATTAATGCAGTAAACTTGGTCTGGTTTTCTGATTTACACACCCTATAAAAGACAATTTAAAAATTCACTCTGCACAAAAATTATTTATATTTACATCAGAGGAAAATTGTACTATACAAAAATGTTCTGATGTGGATAACTGTAATAAATTGAGCAGATGTCATAAAATGAAGCAGTTATTGGCTTCAATTTAATGTTTTCCTGGGAACCAGGGTGATGAGGCAAGGCTGTGAATGCAGGCTGGTATTTATGGCAGAAGAACCAGAACAAGTTCTCTCTTCCCTAGGAATCCCCTTCTCTGATGTGAAAAGATGTGCTTCACTTTCCTAATTGATATAATGTGACAAACTCAGGGTCTTTCCTGTACCATGAATCCTCCAAGGAGGCCCTGCTGAGACACTGCTGCCCAGGGACCATCTCTTCTTGATCCCTGGGTCTTCCATAAAATGGGAATCTGAGGCCCTAAGTGATTTCCTGAGAAGTGGGCATCCCTCCTGAAGCCAGAGCTCAGGGGCTGCCCCTAAAGACTCACAGACAAAGCCCTAAATGTACCTGTCCCTGCTTCCATAATCCCGTAGCTGTTGGGATTTCCCTCCCTGACTGCTTACTAAAGACGTCTTTCAAGTGAGTTTCACTTAGTTGTCCATCTCTCAAGGAGAGTGGACAGAATGAAAAGGACAATAATGAAGAAGGAGGCTTAAAGGGTTGGCAGCCACAGAATAAAATGTAAAAAAAATGATGACACTTTCCTCCCTTTCTTGCTCCCTCATCTCCCTTTCAGAGTTATCTATCTCTTACACTGTGGCTCGTAATCTCTGTGCATCTCTCTGTCCCCACTCTTCCCAGAGGTGGAGAAACAGTGACTATTGCCTGGCATGTGCATGGACCTGGGAAGTCTAGACATAAACAGTCATGTGAGGGACAGCCAGGTAACCAGCACTAAGAGCACACTGCTGTCAAACCTAGAGCAATCAGAGCATGATGGGTGAGAGAGTTAGGACAGGAACATCCACAGGGAGCAGGCAGATCCTTGGACATATAGACCATTAGTCCCTGTACTTTCTCCCAGTGTGACATTGCCTTCCTGGTATCACTGCCCTCCAGGTCCATAACCACTTCTATTGTTTTTACATATATTCTAAATGCTTTGGCCTCTTGCCATTTTGCCCTGGCATTTGTCAAAACCCCAACTTGTGTGGCTTCTCCCTACCCATACACATCCTTCACTAAGCCCTTCTTAGAAGAAAAGCCCAGGCAGTTGGATTCTTTCCTATTCTGTCTTAAATGTGTTCCTCACTTGCCCATGGGGCAACATTGCTGACAAAATCACTGAACTAGGACAAGATTTTTCTTTTTAAATATTTTTCTATTTAAATTCACTTTAGTTAACATATGGTATATTATTAGTTTCAGGGGTAGAATTTAGTGATTCACCAGTTACATATAACACACAGTGCTCATTACATCAAGTGCCCTCCTTAATGCCCGTCACCCAATTACCCCATCCCCCCCACCCAAACCCTCCCCAGCAACCCTGTTTGTTTCCTATAGTTAAGAGGCTCTTACAGTTTGCCTCTCTCTCTGTTTTTATGTCATTTTATTTTTCTTTTCCTTCCCGTATATTCATCTGTTTTGTTTCTTAAATTCCATGCATGAGTGAAAACATATGGTATTTGTCTTTCTCTTACTTATTTCACTTAGCATGATACCCTTTAGTTCCAGCCATGTCATTGCAAATGGCAAGATTTCATTCTTTTCATGGCTGAGTAATATTCCAGTGTGTGTGTGTGTGTACCACTTCTTCTTTATTCATTCATCTATCAATGGATATCTGGGCTCTTTCCATAGTTAAGCTATTATGGACATTGCTGCTATAAACATTGGGGTACATGTGCCCCTTCAAATCACTATATTTGTATCCTTTGGATAAATACCTAGCACTGTAATTGCTGGGTCATAGGGTAACTCTATTTTTAACTTCTTGAGGAGCCTCCATACTGTTTTCCAGAGTGACTGCACCAGTTTGCATTCCCACCAACAGTCTAAGAGCCTTCTCCTTGCTCTGCATCCTTGCCAACATCCGTTGTTTCCTGAGCTGTTAATTTTAGCCATTCTAACTGGTGTGAGGTGGTATCACATTGTGGTTTTGATTTGTATTTCCCTGATACCCAGTGATGTTGAACATTTTTTTCATGTGTCTGTTGGCCATTTGTATGTCTTCTTTGGATAAATGTCTATCTCTTCTGCCCATCTCTTGATTATTTGTTTTTTGGGTGTTGAGTTTGATGAGTTCTTTATAGATCTTGGATACTATCTTTTTATCTGATATGTCATTTGTGAATATCTTCTCCCATTCTGCATGTTGCCTTTTAGTTTTATTATTTCCTTTGCTGTACAAAAGCTTTTTTATCTTCATGAAGTCCCAAAAGTGCATTTTTGCTTATGTTTCCTTTGCCTTTGGAGATGTGTCTAGCAAGAGGTTGCTGTGTCTGAGGTCAAAGAGATTGTTGCCTATGTTTTCCTCCAGGATTTTGGTGGATTCCTGTCTCACATTTAGGTCTTTCATCCATATTGAGTTTATCTTTGTGTATGGTGTGAGAAAATGGTCCAGCTTCATTCTTCTGCATGTGGCTTTCCAATTTTCCCAACACCATTTATTGAAGAGACTGTCTTTTTTCCATTGGTTTTTCTTTCCTGCTTTGTTGATGATTAGTTGACCATAGAGTTGAGGGTCCATTTCTGGGTTCTCTATTCTGTTCTACTGGTCTATGTGTCTGTTTTTGTGCCATAGGATAGGATTTTTCTAAAGGTGCAAAGCTAAGGATTAGACACCTTTGCTGCAGATGCCCCATTCTTATTGTATGCTACTAGAAAACTCCCTCTGTGCTAGTGCTGTTCAGCCTTGTCTGTTTTATTCTCTGATGTATTCCTAGTACCTATATAGTGCTGTGTATGCACTATACACAATTGATTTCCTGCTGCCCCATGTCAGATTTTCCAACAAAACTTAAACAGGAGCCTTATATTTGAGGGGTTTGAAATTTTTGCCCAAATTAACAAACCAGCACTGAATCTCATATTCAACTGGTGAACCTTGGTTATTTTCCAATGATTAGAATCCTGGAAAGAAAGAAAGGTGAAGGGCGGTGTGTTGCTTTCCTATAGCTATTGTAACAAATTACCACAAACTTAGGGACTTAACACACATTTATTATTTTATAATTCTAGAGGTCATAAAAGTCCAAAATGAATCTTACTGGGCTGTATCCCTTCTGGAGGCTTTAGGGAAGAATCTGTTTCCTTGCTTTTTTCTACTTCTAGAATCTGTCTTTATTCTTTGACTCCTGGTCCCTTTCCTCCATCTTCAAAACCACCAGTGTTGTGCTGAGTCCTTCTCAGGCTGCCATCTCTCTAGTTTGCTGTTTGGCCTCCCTATTCCACTTTTAAGGACTCCTGTGATTACATTGGGCCCACCCAGAAAATCTAGGATCATCTTCCTGTTTGAAGGTCAGCCGATTAGCACCCTTCATTCCCTTTTACCATGTAAGGTAATATATCTGTAATTTGGCTTCTGCTCCTGCCACCCCAAGGAAAGTGATCCTGCAAGCTTCACCAAAGACTTCTTTGTCCATAAATCCAAAGAAGATTTTTCAGTCCTTGTCCTTCCTGAAGTCAGCAACAGCAGATGACAGCACTGGACATGCTCACCCCCCATCCTTCTGGAAACACTCTCTTCCCTCCCTCTGCTTCTGACCATACACCACCTCCCCCTAGTCTTTTTCATATTTGTTTGGCTGCCCATTCTCAGTCTCTGTTGCTGGCTGCTGGTCCTAGGTCCACCCATTAAGTACTACCGCTCCTCTTCGGGCTTCATCTGGACCACACTCTCTTCTTTCTCTGTCTTCCTTCTCATGGCTGGGTGTATGGACTGGAAGCAGAGGGCCTCAGGAGATCCCAAGGCTTCAATCACCACCTTTACTACATTGACAAAGCCTTTATCTCTGAATGCTGTCTTGAGCTCCAGACTTTGACATCCAGTTGCCTCCAGGACACCTCCAACAAACATTCTCCATAGACATGTTCATTTTCACATATCCAGTACTGAACTTATCATCTGCCACTTAAACTTGCTCTTCCTGTCTTCCCCATATCTGGAAATGTCACCCACAAGTCACTCAAATCAGTTGCCTGCCTAGTTGTCATCTTTGATGCCTCCTCATCTTCAGGCCCCAAATCCAGTTAGTTTTTGGGTATTACTGATTTCAGCTCCTAAATCTCTCTCAGGTCCTCCCTTTTTCTCCACTTCTGGTTCTACCACTATAATTCAGGACCCATCATCTCATGAGCAGATGATTGCCCTGGATTTACTGTATCTGTACTTGCCTTCTTATTCCATTCTCCCCATGGAGTTTGAGAATCTTGTTTAATACACAAGTCAGACCCAGTAATTTTCTTTCCATTCCACCCACTACCATCACTCCTACACCCTCCTGTTTAATATCCTGTTTAACATTAGTGTCTCTCCATGGTTTTGAGGATAAGGTCTAAAGACCTTGCCCTACCCTTGCAGAGTCCTTTACAAATGACCTAGGCTCTGCCTCCCTCTCCAGCCTCATCTAATATCCCTCTTCCCCTTGTAGTCTACCCTCTAGCCATAATTAACCACTTTAAATTTCTTGAAATCTTCATGCTCTCAAAGGCCGTAATCTTTATACATCATATTCCTTCTGCCTGACCACTTCTTTCTGTGCCTTTTTCCTTTATCCTCACTCCATTTTGAATTAGGACCAACTAATTTAGTCCAAGTCACAGGTCAAGTGACAGTTTTTCAAGGAAGGCCTTCCCTGAGCATCTCAGGCCAGTTAAGAGCCTTGCATCTATGTTCCCCCAACTTCTAACACCCAGTGTTCTCATGTCACTTTTCCTGTTTCTCTGCCATTAGAGTGTACCTCCTTAAAGTATACCCTATGCCTGTCTTCACTGCAGAAACCCCAGAACTTTGCAGAGGACTTGGCACTCATGCCAAAAAAGGCTTTCAATAAATATTTGCTGAGCAAATGAAGTTCTTTGCATTTGTTGAACCTAACACTAATAAAACTGGCTGGCATCTTGCAAATAACTATGCTAGTTTCTAAGGTCATGAAGAGAACATGGTCTATGGACAATATGCAAACACAACTTCTAACCTACTCCTTAGACCTTCTCCATGATCTCCAGAATGCCTGGATGCCAGGAGATACACACCCACAGCCAGGCCATGGAACAGAAGTGACTCCATATCCCCCAATCTAACCAGTCTACCTCAACCTGCCTCAGAGAGTTATGGCAACCCCCAAGAAGCATCAGAAATTTTCCTAACTACAAATGTCACATAAATGGGGTAGAATTTTGTTCAGTATGTGGGGCCTTAAGTGGATCCTATGACTTCCCTGAACTTCAGTTTTATAATCTGTCAAATGGAGATAATAATGGCATCCATTCCAAAAGGTTATTGCTAGCACTTGGCAGAGCAACTCTCACCTGGGAAGCTCTCAGTGTTAGTCTTGTTATCATGACTGTTCCTTACAGCCTATTTACTTAATTTGGCCATGTGATCATCTGTAAATCTTTCATCCTCTCAAATTATTGTGGGTTAGGATTTGAGGAAAAGGGTTCTCATCACATTCATTCATTATTTAACACCCATTTCTTGAGACTTTTACTATGTTCTAGGCACTATGCTAGTAGTGTCTATGAATGAGGAGATAGAAAGAGGGAGGTAGAAAGGATACTCAAACACCTACTATATACCAGGTATATGATACATATTATATATTTAATTACAACACAAGTATCTTTCCTTCCTCAAAAGCAGACTTTTTTCCAAGGAAGAGATTTTGTTCTCAGAGGAAAACCAAGATGAAATTTAAAAATTCAAAGTAAAGCAAGCCATAAATTACCAGCCCATATTGGAAAGCAAATAACTGCATTGAGAAATGTGATAGTACCTTACACTTTGCTATGATCTGATTACAGCTCAAGGGACAAACATGAGCATGGCAGTCAGTTTTTAGCCTTCCAGGCACCAGCACTCTGGGACCTCAGTAGCACTGGATTTCCTTCCCCTCAATGCCTACTTTGCTGCCATTTGCACCCAAAATGCACACTGCACATTTCCTTCATGTAAACAATAAAAACTGTTTCAGACTGTCTTGTACACAGACACAATTGATTTCAACTCCAATAAAATTGGCTAGAATCCTGGATTATCAGACCCAGAAGGGCCCTTAAGGATCACATAGCTCAAGATACTCATTATACAGGGCAATATTTGAGACCCAGAAATGTAGAAGGGCCTACCCCAAGTCAGTAACAGGTTTTTGGTTTTTTTTTTTTTTTGGTTTTGGGTTATTTGCACCAGTTTTGTTAATATATAATAGACATGCATCATTATATAAGTTTAATGTGTACAGTATAATGGTTTGACTAACATGTTGTGAAATGATTACTACAATAAATTTAGTGAACGTCCATCTTTTCATATAGTTACAATAAAAAGAAAAAATACTTAAGAGAACTATTAGGATGTATTCTCTTAATAACTTTCTTATATATCATACAGTATAACTATAGTCATCATGTTGTGCATGAAATCCCTACTGCTTACTTATTTTATCACTGGAAGTTTGTACTTTTGAACACCTTTATCCAATTCCCTGTCCCCCCACCCCACCTCTAGTAAACACAAATCTAATTTATCTTTCTTTGAGATTTTTTTTGATTCCACATATAAATGTGGAATATATTATTTGTCTTTCTTCATCCGACTTATTTCACTTAGCATAATGCCCTCAAGGTCCATCCACGTTGTCTCAAATGGCAGTATTCCCTCATGTTTTATGGCTGGATAATATTACATTGTGTGTGTGTCCCAAAAATTCTTTAACCATTCATTCATTGATGGATACTTGGGTTGTTTCCATGTATTGGCAATTGTAAATAATGTTGCTATAAACGTGAGGGTGCAGATATCTTTTTGAATTAATGCTTTCATTTCTTTGGATATATTCCCAGAAGCGAAATTCTTGGATTATATGGTAGTTCTATTTTTGATTTTTTGAGGATCCTTCAGAATGTTCCATAGTGGCTGTACCAATTAGCAATCTTATTAACAGTGCACAACTGTTTCCTTTTCTCCACATCCTTGCCAGCATTTTTTATCTCTTATCTTTTTGGGATATAAAAAATTACATTTATATTTTCAGTTGAAGTGTAAAATACAATGTTATATGAGTCTGAGGTATATAGTATAATGATTCAACATTCTAGACATTATTCAATGCTCATCATGATAAGTGTACTCTTAATCTCCTTTATTTTTCTTACATCCCCAACTTTCCCTCTGGCAGGCACCAATTTGTTCTCTGTATTTAAAAGTCTGGTTTTTAGTATCTTTTTTTCTTTGTTCATTTGTTTTGTTTATTTTCATCTGAATGAAATCATATGGTATTTGTCTTTCTCTGTTTGACTTATTTCACTTAGCATTATACCCTCTAGGTCTATTTATGTTGTTGCAAATGGCAAGATTTCATTCTTTTTTGTGGCTGAATAATATTTCATTGTAGATATATACCACCTCTTCTTTATCCATTCATCTATGGATGGACACTTGTGTTCTTCCATATCTTGGCTATTGTAAATAATGCTGCAATTAACATAGGGGTGCATATATCTTTTTGAATTAGGGTTTTTGCTTTCTTTGGGTAAATACCCAGTAGTGGAATTACTGGAATATATGGTATTTCCATTTTTTTTTGAGGAAACTACATACTGTTTTCCACAGTGGTTGCATCAATTTGCATTCCTACCAACAGTTCATGAGGGTTCCTTTTTCTCCACATCCTCGCCAACTCTTATTATCTTGTCTTTTTTATTTTAGCTACTCTGACAAGTATAAGGTGATATCTCATTGTGGTTTTGATTTGCATTTCCCTGATGATTAGTGATGTTGAAATCTTTTCATGTGTCTGTTGGCCATTTGTATGTCTTCTTTGGAGAAATGTCTATTCAGGTCCTTTGCCCATTTTTTAATCAGAATATTATTGTTATTTTTGTGTTGCATTATATAAGTTATTTGTATATTTTGGATATTAACCCTTTATTGGATATACAATTTGAAAATATATTCTCCCATTCAGTAGGTTTGCCTTTTCATTTTGTTGATGGTTTTCTTCACTGTACAAAAGCTTTTTATTTTGGTGTAGTCCCAATAGTTTATTTTTGTTTCTGTTTCTGTTTCCTAGGAGACTAGCTAGAAAAATGCTGTGACAGCCAAAGTCAACGAAATTACTGCTTTTGGTTTCTTCTAGGGGTTTTATGGCCTCAGGTCTCATTTTAGGTCTTAAATTCATTTTTAGTTTATATTTGTGTATGGTGTGAGAAAGTAGTCTAGTTTCATTCTTTTCATGTAATTGTCTAATTTTCCCAATGCCATTTGTTGATGAGACTGTCTTTTCCTCATTGTGTATTCTGGCCTCCTTTGTCAAAGATTAATTGACTATATAAGCATGGGTTTATTTCTGGGCTCTCTATTCTGTTGCATTGATCTATGTATCTATTTTCATGCCAGTACCACACTGTTTTGATTACTATAATTTTGTATATCTTTTTTTAAATTTTAATTCCAGTATAGTTAAAATACAATGTTATATTAGTTTCAGGTTTACTATTGTGATACTGTGATTCAATAATTCCATACATCACCTAGTGCTCATCAGGAACAGTGAACTCCTTAATCCTGGTCACCTATTTCACACATTCCCCCACCCATTCCCTTCTGAAAACTATGAATTTGTTCTCCATAGTTAAGAGTCTGTTTCTTGGTTTGTCTCTCCTTCTCTCTTTATTTTCCTGTGCTCATTTTTTGTTTGTTTGTTTCTTAAATTCCACATATGAGTGAAATCATATGGTGTTTGTCTTTCTCTGTCCTATTTCACTTAGTGTTATACTGTCTAGCTCCATCCATGTCAATGCAAATGGCAAGATTTCATTCATTTTTATGGCTGAAGAACTTTCCATTATGTATATATACCACATTGTCTTTATCTATTCATCTGTCAATGGATACTTGAGCTGCTTACATAATTTGGCTATTGTAAATAATGTTGCAATAAACATAGGGGTACACATACCCCTTTGAAACAGTGTTTTTGTTGTTTTTGGATACATACCTGGTAGTACAAATACTAGATCATACGGCAGTTCAAGTTTAACCTTTTTGAGGAAACTCCATAGTGTTTCCCACAGTGACTACACCAATTTGCATTCCTACCAATAAGGCATGAGGGTTCCTTTTTCTCTACATCTTGGCCAACATTTGTTGTTTCTTTTGTTTTTGATTTTAGCCATTCTGACAGGTGTAAGGTGATATCTCATTGTAATTTTGATTTTCATTTCCCTGATGATGAGTGATGTTGAGCATCTTTTCATATGTCTGTTGGCCATCTGATATGTCTTTGGAGAAATGTCTATTCATTTCTTCTACCTGTTTTTAGTTTATTTTTTAAATTTTATTTTAATTCCAGTATAGTTAATCTATAGTGTTATATTAGTTTCAGATGTACAATAGTGATTCAGCACTTCCATACATCTCCCAGTGCTCATCACAAGTACATTCCTTAATCCCCATCATTTATTTCACCCATCCCCCACCTACCACTTCCCCTCTGGTGACCATCAGTTTGTTCTCTATAGTTAAGAGTGTGTTTCTTGATTTCTCTCTCTTTCTTGTTTTCCTTGTTTGTTTTGTTTCTTAAATTCCACATGTAAGTGAAATAATATGGCATTTGTCTTTCTCTGACTGACTTATTTCACTTAACAGTGTATCTTGAAATCTGGGAGTATGATACCTTCAGTTTTGCTATTCTTTTTTTAAGATTGCTTTGACTATTCAGTCTCTTTTGTGGTTCCATACAAAATTTAGGATGGTTTGTCTTAGTGCTGTGAAAAATGTTGGCATTCTGATATGGATTGCATTAAATCTGTAGATTGTTTTGGGTAGTATGGACATTTTAATATTCTCCCAACCCATGAGCATGGATTATCCTTCCATTTGGTTGTGTCATCTTTAAGTTTTTTAACCAATATTTTAGTTTTCAGAGTGTCAATCTTTCACCTCCTTAGTTAAGTTTGTTTCATAGGTATTTTTTTTGGTGCAATTGTAAATGGGATTGTTTTCTCAATTTTTCTTTCTTCTACTTCATTAAGTATAGAAATGCAACAGGTTTCTGTATATTAATTTTGTATACTGTGACTTTACTGAATTCATTTATCAGTTCTAGTATTTTTTGGGTGGAATCTTGTGGGTTTTCTATGCATAGTATCATGTCATCTGCACATAGTGAAAGTTTTGCTTCTTCCTTACGAATTTGGATGTATTTTAATTCTTTTTGTTTTCTGATTGCTGTGGCTAGGACTTCCAGTACTATGTTAAATAAAAGTGGTGAGAGTGGACATTCTTGTTTTGTTCCTGATCTTAGAAGAAAAGCTCTCAGTTCACCATTGAGTATGATGTTAGCCATGGGTTTTTCATATATGGCCTTTATTATGTTGAGGTGTGTGTTCTCTAAACTTACTTGGTTGAGTTTTCTCTTTCTATCCAGGCTGGGTGGGGAGGAGAAGAATGGTACCTGCCAGCACCTTTGTTCTTCAAGAAAACACCTAAAGATTTCTGCCCCTCCAGAACATATTTTGAAATTAGTAAATAAATCTCTTTGATATATATCCCAGATGTATTTCAAACTGCTGCTTTTATGCTGTGTCTCAGCCAGGTTATTTGTTATGCTGGCTCTTTGAGGGTGGAGACTCAGTTTCTTATCACCCTCCAGCTCTTGTGGAGCTAAAACCACTGTTTTTAAAGGACCCAGAGTGATTGTAAAAACTCACAAAGTTAAGCCCTATTAGTTTTCAAAGCCAAATGTTATGGGAACTTGTCTTCCCAGTGTGGGTCCCCTGAACCTGGGGTGCCTGGTGTGGGGTTTAATCCTCTTATTTCTCAATGCTTGTCGTGTCCCACTCATTTGTGTTTAGTCTAATGGAGGGGGGTTGGCTCCCAACTGTTTCCTTGTTTCTCCTACCTTTTTCGATGTGGCCTCTACTCTAAGATTAACTGTGGAGTCTGTTTTGTCAGTCTTCGGGTCATTTAAAGAATTCGTCATACAGATGTAGCTGTTATCTCAGTGTGTCTGTGGGATGAGATCAGGATCCTCCTACGTTGCCATTTTTCCTGTCTCATTTTTTTTTTTTGGTGATAGGTATTCTAACAGGCATGAAGTGATATCTCATTGTGGTTTTGATTTGCATTCCCTAATAACAAGTGATGTAGAGAATTTTTTTATATACTTGTTAGCCATTCATATATCTTCTTTGGAGAAATGTCCACTGAGGACTTTCGCCCATTTTTTAGAAAATTTATTTATTTTAGAGAGAGAGACAAAGGTGCAGGGGGAGGGGCAAAGGGAGAGGGAGAATCTTGGGCAGATTCCCCACTAAGTTTGGAACCCTAGGTGGGACTTGATCTCATGACACTGAGATCATGACCTGAGCTGAAATCAAGAGTCAGACACTTAACTGACTGAGCCACCCAGATGCCCCTTTTGCCCAATTAAAATTGGATTATTGTTATTTTGCTCTTGACTTGTATGAATTTCTTATTTTTGGATATTAACCCCTTATCAAATATATAGTTTGCAATTTTTTTTTACGGTTCTGTAGTTTCTCTTTTCCACTTTGTTGATGGTTTCTTTGGCTGTGCAGCAGCTTTTCAGTTTGATGTAGTCTCCCTTGTTTATTTTTGGTTATGTTGCTTTTGCTTTCTTTGGTGTCATACCCAAAGAATTACCAAGACCCATGTCAAGGAGTTTTTCTCTATATTTTCTTCTAGGAGTTTCATCATTTCAGGTCCTACATTTAAATCTTTAATCCATTTTGAGTTAATTTTTGTGAAGGGTGTGAGGTAGCAATCTTGTTTCATTCTTTTACATGTAAATATCCAATTTTCCCACACTCTTCATTGAAGAGACTGTCTTTCCTCCAGAGAGTATTCTTGGCTCCTTTCTCAAATATTAATTGATTGTAGATGCTTGGTTTTATTTTGGGGCTCTTAATTTTTTTCCATTGGTCTATTTGTTTCTTTATGCCAGTACTGTACTGTTTTGATTACTATAGCTTTATAGTATACCATGAAATCAAATAATGTGATGCCTCCCCCTTTGTTTTTTCTCAGGCTTGCTTTGGCTCTTCAGTGTCTATTGTGGTTCCATATAAATTTTAAGATTCTTTTTTTTTTAAGATTTTATTTATTTATTTGACAGAGAGAGACAGCCAGTGAGAGAGGGAACACAAGCAGGGGGAGTGGGAGAGGAAGAAGCAGGCTCCCAGCAGAGGAGCCTGATGTGGGGCTCGATCCCATAATGCCAGGATCATACCCTGAGCAGAAGGCAGACGTTTAATGACTGAGCCACCCAGGTGCCCCTAGGATTCTATTTTCTACTTCTGTTAAAAATCCCATTAGAATAGTAATAATGATTGCATTGAATCTATCAATTGTTTTTGGTAGTATAAGATCTTAACAATATTGATTCTTCTAATCCATGAACATAGGATACCTTTGCATTTATTTATGTCTTTGATTTCTTTCATAAGTCTTATAGTTTTCAGAATAGTGATCTTTAACCTCCTTGGTTAAGTTTATACCTCAGTATTTTATTCTTTTTGGTGATATTGTAAATGAGGTCATTTTTATATTTCTTTCTCAGATAATTCAGTTAATGTATAGAAACATTATTCATTTTTCATGTTAATTTTGTATCCTGCTACTTTACTGAATTAATTAGAGCTAACAGGTTTTTTCTAGAGTAGGATTTTCTATATATAAAACCATGTCATCTGCAAAGAGAGTCAGTTTTACTTCTTCCTTTTCAATTCTGATGCCTTTTATTTTTCTCTTGCTTGATTGTTCTGGCAAGGACTACCATACCATGTTGACTAAGAGTGGTGAGAGTGCACTCCTGGTCTCTTTCCTGATCTTAGAGGAAAAAACTTTCAATCTTTCACTATTGAGTACTGATCTTAGAGGAAAAAACTTTCAATCTTTCACTATTGAGTATGACATTAGCTGTGGCTTATCATTTATGGCCTTTATTATATTGAGATGTGTTCTTTCTTACCTAATTGGTTAAGAGTTTTAATCATGAATGGCTGCTAAATTTTTTCAAATGCTTTTTCTACATCTGAGATGATAATATGATTTTTTCTTTCATTTTATTAATGTTCTGTATTACATTGATTGATTTGTGTATATTGAAACATCCTAAGTGTAAATTCTATTTAATCACGGTGCATGATTTTTTTAATGTGTTGCTGAATTTATTTTTCTAGTATTTTATTGAGAATTTTTGCATCTATATTCATCAGGGATATTGATCTATAGTTTTCTAGTAGTGTCATTTCATGGCTTTGGTAACAGGTAATGCTGGCCTCATAAAATAAGTTTGGGAGTGTTTCTTCTTCTTTGATTTTTTGGAAGAGTTTGAGAAGGATTGGCATTAATTTTTAAACGTCTGGGAAATTCACCAGTGAAACCATTTGGTCCTGGGCTTCTTTTTTTTTTTTTTTAAAGATTTTATTTATTTATTTGACAGAGATAGAGACAGCCCGTGAGAGAGGGAACACAAGCAGGGGGAGTGGGAGAGGAAGAAGCAGGCTCACAGTGGAGGAGCCTAATGTGGGGCTCGATCCCATAATACCAGGATCACGCCCTGAGCCGAAGGCAGACGCTTAACCGCTGTGCCACCCAGGCGCCCCTGGGCTTATCTTCATCGAGGAATTTTTTATTACTGAGTCAATCTCCTTACTAGTAATTAGTATATTAATACATTCTGTTTCTTCCTGATTCAGTCTTTGTATGTTCCAGTATATATTCAGTAGGTTGTATGTTTCTAAGAATTTTCTACTTCCTTTAGGCTGTCCAGTTTTTTGATGCATAGTTGTTTATACTATTCTCTTAGGGTTAAATGTGTTTATGTGGTATCAGTTGTAATGTCTCATTTTTCATATATAATTCTGGTGATTTGGGTCTTCTCTCTTTTTATCTTGGTTAGTTTGGCTAAAGGTTTGTCAATCTGATGTTTTAAAGAACCAACTCAAAGTTTGGTTAATATTATCTATTGTTTTCCTGTTCTTGATTTTATTTATTTTTTAAGTTTTTATTTAAATTCCAGTTAACATAGAGTGTAATATTAGTTTCAGGAGCACAATGTAATGATTCAATACTTCCATATAACACTGGTGCTCATCACAATTGCACTCTTTAATTCCCATCACCTATTTAACCCATCTCCCCACTAACCTCGCATCTGGTAATCAGTTTGTTCTCTATAGTTGAGTCTGTTTCTTGGTTTGCCTCACTCCTTCTTTTCTTTCCCTTTGCTCATTTTTTTTTCATTCTTAAATTCCACATATGAGTGAAATCATATGGTATTTGTCTTTCTCTGATTGACTTATTTTGCTTAGCGTTATACTATTTAGCTCCACCCATATCATTGCAAATGGCAAGGTTTCATTCTTATTTTTTTTTTGAGAAAGGGAGAGAGAGCAAGAGTGAGAGTGAGTGGGAGAAGGGGCAGACAGACAGGGAGAGACCCCAAGTAGGCTCTGCGCCCAGTGTGGAGCCCACTGCAGAGCCCGGTTAGGGCTCCATCTCACAACCCTGAGATCATGACCTGAGCTGCAACCAAGAGTTAGATGCTCAACTGACTGTGTCACCCAAGTGCCCCATACTAAACTTCCTTGAAAGATTATTTTAAAGATTTTCTCTGACATTTTACAGATCTCTGTATTTTTAAGGTTAATTATTAGAGATTTACTAGTTTCTTTTAGTGGTGTTGTATTTACCTGATTTTTCATGACTCTTGATTCCTTATATTGATATTTGCACATTTGAATAAATGGCGTCTTCTTAGGACTTTATAGGTTTGCTTTGGCAGACATAGTTCTTTGCCAGACAGCTCAGATTCAGTTTCTGGATTTATCTGCTGGTAATATCCTTGGGCAGGCAAGGCCTGCTATTAGGGTCTATTTTTGGGTGATGTAACCATTTGAGCTCTGAGGTCAGGGGTGGGTGGTGTGCCTCAGATTGAGACCAGCTGAATAAAAGTGCTGACTTTGTTCCTTACCCAAGTGAGTCTGTAGGGTGGGCTCTGTGGTTTCCTGGAATCTCTGGGCAGGGTTACTAGATGTTAGGACTGGGTACTGTATTCAGTAGCAGGTGGGGCTATGAATTAGCTTTCCTGACCTGGTGGGGCAACAGGACAGGACCCAGGGCCTTCATGGCTCATTGTTTGGGGAACCAAATCAGACCAAGGTGTGCACTGAATATCCTGGTCATGTAAGGCCACTGGTTTTGCTCTGTAGATAGGGAAAGCCATGGGCTGTGCTTTCTGTTCAAGTGCCACTGTATGCAGGTCTGTCAAATAGGCTATGCAGCTTCTGTGCTCTGGTAAGATTCCCTGATCAGGCAGGCTAAAGGCTGTATTCAGCAATAAGTAGGGCTACAGATTAGTTTCCTTTCCTATGTGCAGTGGGAGAAGCAGCTCTAAAACCAGTAGAGATCTTTATTTGTTGTGTGAACTCAAGCCTACCCACATCCCAAATTCCCTGGCTGAATAGGGTCTCTGGCTTTGCTCTGCAAACTATGATCTCTGTCTGCCCTTATCTCAGCTTGAGAACTGCTGGGCTTCACAGCTTTCAGGTGTTTTTAACAGCCTTTCTGGTCAAATGAGGCTCTCTACAGCAGGTAGGGCTATGTCTCAGCTCCCTTACCTAGGTTGGAGAGGGGAGTGGCTGGTCTAGGCTACTCTCAATTTCCCAAAAAGTCTTTTTGGTTGGAAGAGGCTGGGAGCTACCCTCACCCATTTCTATAACTTAATCTCACTGCCCATGCATAGCAGAGGAATCCTCCATGCCTGATATTGGCTTTGTTCTGGGGTGATCTACTCTGCCTGCTCACCTCTCGGCTCAAGCCACTGGGCTGCACAGTTCCAGAAGTTCTCACCAGTCCTTCTGGTCAGATGGGACTGGAAAGCACTTTCCACAGTGGGTGGGGCTATAACTCAGCACCTTGCTAAGGCATGGGCAAACTGAGCTCTAGGGCCAGTAAAACTCATTTAAGGATCCAAATCAGGTGGATCTGCACCCCACTGAGTTCCCAGGTCAGACTATGTCCCCAACTTGGTGCTATAGATGAGCAGAGTCACTGGTTGGGATTACTGCCTGGGCCCTGCAGGTACAAACGCAGTCTGCTGGTTGTTACAAGCCCTTCCTTTTTCTCCTTCAGTCAGATTCCCAGTGGTTGATTCATGCAAATTCCCCTGCAATCCTTATGGTGTGACACCAGAGTAGGGGCTTCCACAAAGCTGGGGAGGGCTGCTTGTCCTCCCTGGGTTCTCTTTTCCCTCCAAAGGAATGAGAGGCTTTGGCGAGACCTCTTTGTGTGATGATGAACTATCTTGGGGAAGGGGCAATATGCAGTCAACATGTAGCTGCTTTTCTTACCCTTCTAATGTAGTCTGTCTTGGCCTCTGTGGTACAGGGAGTTGGGGCTTCAGCCTAAGTCCCATGTCCTAGGGTTCTTTCAGTGGTGTCTTGTCTGTGAATAGTTATTAGTTGTTCTTATGAGGGGAAGCAAAATCAGGAATGACTTCTCTATGTCACCATTTTGGTGACATCACTTTCAATAACAGTGTTTGGATTAGATTTATTCCCTACATATGAGCAGCAATTAATGATTCCAATGATCTTCCATGTACAGTAGCTCATTTAATCTAGTGTTCCCTGGAAGTTTTCTTATTATATTCATGTTACATAGAGGTTAAGTGATTCCCCGAAGTCCTACAAGTGAGATCATTGTATAACCCAGATTAAAGCTCAGTATTCTTGCTTCCCAGTTCCTGTGTCTTTTTACCATTCATACTTGTTCTAACAACCACCAGCTTTCCCCATGACCATGTTGATATCTCATTCTTCTCATGGGTTTGGACAGGGACCAATCTGAAAGCCTCTCACACAGACACATATTAATACTTATAAGAGGAGGTAGCCATCTGCCCAAGGTTCAGACTATGCTGCATCTGTCATCATGTCTCTTTCAAGGAGATTTTAGTATGGTTGTGACCTAAAGCCAAAGTATATAGAACAAATTCCTAGCTGAGACACCATTAACTTGTGCACCAGACTTGGGTACCAACTCCCACTGACCTTAACCTGGGAGAGACCTTCTAGTGCCATAAAAGCCTGGAAAAGTTGGTTGAAGCTCATCATAGGAGACCAGCACAGCATGAATGTGGCTTGAGGAAATTAGTTTCAGAGTCAGTATTAGCTATTCCTCACATCAGCACAGAGCGAGTTTGATGATGAATAAGACCTTGGATTTCATTGGCTGATACTACCTCTACTAGGATATCACTAGCTTTCTACTTTGCCAATAAACATTTATTAACCTTTCCTAGTTCTCCCTTGAAGAGGCAGGGAGGGGACTGGTATTATTATAGGCTAGATCTGTATTTCAGAAAAGGGTCCCAGCTTGAAGTATATAAAGATCCTAGAGCCCTTGCCTAGCATGACACTAGTAGGCACAAAACTCCATCTGCTGGAATGCAGAGTCCTAAGCCCCTAGCCTGGTGCAGCTTGCAAGGTTGTCCTGAGACCATGATAAAATTTAGTGGTCTGCAATGGGACCTAGCAGTGTTATTATTATCCTTCATGGACTTCTGTTCATTTCATTTGAAACTTTAATTATCTGAAAAAGAGGTCTGTAGCCTTTGGAATAGCTTGAGTAAATGTGCTTGTTGTGTAACAAGGCTGGAGAGTGGCTGTAAGCATGAGAAACTCTAAGATTCCGGGTCTGTAGGAAGTTGGCCTGGAATGGAGTCATCAACTCTAGGGAACAGCAAGTGGCTTTCCCCAAAGCAGCTCACATGTACTGCTATCATCTTTCTGGGTTTATAGAAGCCAATCTTCTGAGATCATAGGTCAGCAAGATGATGGTATGTAGCCAGGTTCTCAGGTAGATGATAGGTTATGCCCCCCACATCACCTCTTAGGTCCAGAGCCACTATACTCACCAACCATCCTAATTGGTAGAATGCTTAAACAGTTAGACAAATAAATTTGCTGTATATCTCATTATGGTCTTTTGCATTTCTGGGCCTTTGAGCATCGGTCTTGAATGTCTTTTTTTTTCTTTGCCTGGCAAATTCTGAATCATCCTTTAAATCCCAGCTCAAAAGTTATTTTATTCAATAAGCATTTGCTGAGTTTGGGCTGTGGTTTTAGTTCTACATAGTGGTATACAGGGACAGCTCCTCCTTATAGGGCTTAGTCTAGTGGGAGATTGCAATCATAAATGTGGGGATAGTGAGAGAAATACAGAGTGGAGGGGGAGCAAGCACATAGATGCTTTGCAATGGAGGACAAGGCATAAGAGACATGACCTTTCAGGTGCAAACTGAGGGATAAATAGGAGTCAGCCAGGTCAAGGCAAGAAAGGAAGGAACATTCTAGACTGAGGAAGCCCTGCATAAAGACCCTAAGACATAGTAGTACTTGATGTGCTATTAATATGGCTGATGCATTGTAAGTGAGGCAGGCATTGTGGTAAGGAGACTGAGCAAGACTTTTAAGGCCAGGGTTATATTTTGGATTTTATGTGTAGAAGATGCCATTGAAGGCTATTAAACAGGCAAGTGACGTGATCTGGTTTACAGTTTAAAGGGCTAGTCCTGTAGTTATCCAGCTGAAATCATAACGAAGGCTTGGACTGGAGTGCTGGTAATGGAAGTGAGGAGGAGGTGGTACAATATGAAATTTAAATTAGAGACTAGGTGCACAAGATTGTCAGATGTGGTGAATGTGGGGATGAAAGAGAGGTGTTAGGAATTAGTTCTGTGTTTTTGACTTGAGCATCTGGACAAATGTTGCTGCTTCTATTAATTGATAGAGGAATGACCCAAGAATTGCGTGGGTTGAAAAGTCAAGAGTTGTTCTTTGAACATATTAAATTTGATATGAAAGAACTAGACTAGAGATGTTGATTTGCCAACCAACTGCATAAAGGAGGTGTGGCAGTTTTTATACATGTCTACAAATTCTTTGGGAACTCCTCTTATTAATAGGTGAGGTCTGTGTCCCTCCTCTTGAATCTGGACTGGACTTAGTAACTCTGTTGTAACCAACAAAATGCAGCTACTTCCAAGGTTAGGACAATAAAAGCCATGCAACCTCCATGTGTTTCTCTCAGAACATTGTTCTCCATGAAGCTTCTTCTAGAGATGTTTCATCTCAGGACCCAGCTTCCATGCTGTGAGAAGCCATAAGGAAAGGCCATGTATGGATGTTCCACTCAACAATCCAAGTTGAAGCTGTCGTTCAACCATCACAGCCCAGCTGCCAGACATATGAATTAAGGACCCTACCTCCTGGTTTGGCACCCAGAACCTCCCTCATCTTCTTGATGTAGAACCCAACATTTTCCCTGATGGACAGGACTGGAGCTGAGCAACTAATATGCCTATATCTCACCACAAAATCCCCTGTCACATGGAGCTTTGAAGTAGATTCTCCATCTCCAGTCAATTGAGTCACCCCTACTTATTTGAGTCTTCCTTTCTGAGGTCCTGGGCATTGTGGAAGAGAGACAAGCCATCTCTGATATGCCCTGTCCACATTCCTGACCCATAGAAATAATAAACAGTTGCTGTTTTATGCTATTAAATTTGGGGGTAGTTTGTTACATTACTAAAGATAACTGAAATATGCAGTCACTGAAGCTATCAAGACAGAGGAGATCATTCAATGAGAGTGTATAAAGTGATAAGAGAAAAGCAAAAATACTTTAGGGAGCCCTAGCCTTTAAGAAATGAGAGAAGTTAAATAGGAAAATCATGACAAACAAAAAGGTAGCAGGGGGAAAAGTAGGGGTATCAGGAGACTGTGGTGTCATAGAAACCAAATAATAAAGTCATTGTCAACAGTGTCAGATGCTGCTGATAGGTCAAGTAAGATAACTGAAAAAATGCCTTTAGGTTTTAGCCAGGGCAGTGGTGACTCAGCAGGAGTAGATTCACTGAGAGCCGGTAATAGAAGAGAGGAGCAGGAATGAAGAACAAAGGGAAGACTGGTCTTAGAAGGGAGGCCACCTTTTTCTGTGACAGAAGAGAAGGGATTGATAATATGTGAAGATCCCATAATTTCTGTTGAGTTGGTCACAAGTTTAGGGAGTTCCTTCTCATGGTTTCTGTTCTCCCCAAAGCTGAACCTTCGAGGGAAAAACAAAGGAGAAGGGTTTTTTTGTTGTTGTTGTTCTCAGTACGTGCTCTTGGCTTACCTGGGGGACCTCTGCCTGATGCCAGCCCCCCCCTTATCCTTCTCAATGTAGACCCAACTTTTCTCATGATGGGACTGGAGCTGGGCTGCTAATAATCCTATACCTCATTACACAAGACCTTGCCACATCAAGCTCAGGCCAAGGATATGGTGTGGGGCTTGAGGAGGTCCCTACTAGAACTGAGTTTGGCCCCTGCATTCCCCTGTTTAGCCACCTCATTATCTCGGTGTTTAGTCAAATTCTTTTGAAGCTGCCAACCCATATGAGTTGTGTGATAGGCAACCAAAGGATGGGATTTGTGTTCCTGGGGTGGGCTAATGTAGGCGCTCCAGGACGTGGTGACATGCAGAGGTAGAGTGGGCCACTAGGGCAGCTGCTGGAAAGCATACTCTGTAGACTTGGCTCTGATCAGAATTCTATTTTACTAATTGTGAAGCTAAGTCTGAGCTCAGGGGAGGGACTTGTCCAACATCATTACACAACATCTGCGATGGAATTGAGCCTTGGTTAAAATCGGATGTTCATTCTTCTCAGTGCTTTCCCCATGATATCAAATTGTTGGAGCTCCAGAAGCAAGGCAGAAGCAAGGCAAAACAGATCCAGGTTGCTCTCTGATGGAAAAGGGTAGGAGGCCCCAGAGGGCAGCTTGCCCAGTCAACAAGGGCTGGCACCTTTAGCCTTATTCTACTGGATGGCCACATGATTAACATTTCTAGGCAGAAGCTGTCAATACAGAAGAAAGATCCCTGCCTCCAATTCTAGGGTCTCTTTGACAGAGTTTCCCCTAATCGTGCTTTTCCTTTTCCATTTTCCTTATTTGTTCCATGTTCTGGAGACTTACTGGAAGGATTCAGAGTTCCAGAAGGCCAGCTCAGACTGGGAAGCCCACTGAAGGGTTTCATAACACAGATGCATCCTAGATTGTCCAGTGGGCTATGCTTGAGACGTTCAAAGGTTCCTGGTGCTCAGCCAGGCCTTCCTCTCCTGCCCTCAGTACTTTCACATAAGGAAGTAATATGTCATTAAATGAACCCTCCAAATTTAAAAGCACCATAGGAGCAAACAATTATTTAAATAGAAAAAATATATTTAAAATGACTTAAAATAGAGCATATTTATTAGTACCTGGATGCTCTTAGAGTTGCTTTAGAAGGTTAAACATTACTTTTATTTCCATTAATCTCCACTGATAATGGTTTAGTTTCCTCTCCACCACCACTCTGAAGAAACCCTCCCCCATGTAGCTCTGATCTAAATTAGCATTCATTTATTTATATTTATTGAGTGCCTATTATGTGTTAGGCATTCTTCCAGCAGCTCCTAGAGCTGCTATGGATAGGTCTCTGATGTTCTAAATATCATAAACTACTTGAGTCCAGAGATATAGGTCCCAGTTTGAGATACAGCTTCAAACTCTTAGGGAAGTTCAGTAATAGAAGTGCTGATGGGAATAGCTTGAGCTTTTCCCTAAGACTAGGGGAATAGTTTTCTGAGGCAAAGTGGCTTCAGAGGGTTCAAGAAAACAATCCTTAAATACTGGTATGCAGTTTTGTCAGAGAGGCTGCCATCTGTACCTTGCCTGGCTGTTCTGGGGGTATGGTTGAACTGGTCAAGGGACTGTGAGGTTATTGCAGCAGCAAGGCATCCATCAGATAACTACAGGGCTGAAACATGCAATGAGGGTCAGATTGGCAAAGTCTCAAGAAAACTTTTTATATGATTTGAAATGCTCTCCCAAAGAGATTTCTCCCATCATCTAGGAGCCAAGTGATTTCCTTGAGCAGATCTCATGAGATTATTTCCCAGATTTTTCTAAACTCTTAGAAATAAAGGTCATCATCCATTTCCCAACACATGGATCAACCAACCAGACATCCACTCTAATAACTAGCTATTACCTAAGGGAACTATTGACTAAGAAAAATGGTAATCAGTGTGACAGAGAAAACCTTTAGAATTGCAATGAGAATGACTTTATTTCCTGGGAGCGGGTGAATTTAGCAGAGGAAACAATGCAGGTGTTTCCTTTTCTGTCTTATTAGGTAATGAGACCCTTGAGTCATTCAAAGCTATGTTTTCACATGGGTTCCATTTTGGATCAACTGTAATAGGTCTCTTGCTCTGGGGATACCCTTTCTCCAGCTTATTTCAATAGTGTTAAGAAGTAGAAAGTAAGGGTGACTTGAGAGTGGGGGTGAAAGATGAGTAAAAAAAAAGTCTCTTGAGGTGCCTTGATGGCTCAGTCAGTTGAGTGTCCAACTCTTGATTTTGGCTCAGGTCATGGTCTCAGGGTCGTGGGATCGAGCCCTACATCCCACATCAGGTTCTGCATGCTGCAGAGAGTCTGCTTGAGATTCTTTCCCTTTCCCTCTCCTCTTCCCCTCCCCCTGCTCGTGTATACTCTTTCTAAAATAGATCTAAATTTTAAAAAAAGTTCTCCAGTCTGAGTACAATTCAGAAGTTTAATAAACAGCCGCTAAACATTGCACCAAAGCATTTGGAAACACAATTTCTACAAAAAGGCAAAGGTCAGGCTTTCATTCTAAACTCCTTTAGACGATCATTAACAGCCCCACCCACCCCACCACCCCTCATTCCCACATACCCACAACACTACACTCTTCTAGTCATGAATTTGCCTACAGACATACTCTTAGAAATAATGGGACTGGCATGCATTATCCCAGCAATGGCAAAGAAGCAGGGGATGGGGGGAAGGATGGGTGCAGAGGCAACCAGTGGCTAATGATAGACCCCTTAGGAGCTTTGTTTAGGGAGTGGGCAGGGAGAGTCTGATTTTGGTGCCATCTGTGGCTTTACTTTGGGCTTCTGGGATATCTGGACTAGTGACTGGGACTGTCATCTTAATATCATTCCATTGAGCTGTGACTATTAGAAGTGGTCTTGGGTGACACATTGTGACTTCTTTATACAAATCCTTTCAGTGTCCAACCAAACTGCATTCAGGAATCAGCAGGACTGTTGAGATTGTGCTGATTCAGAGGTCAAGTGGACCTGGTTTCTCATCCTGTCTTTATTTTGGTCTTTGGAAAGGGACCCATGATAGTTCTCTATTACAGACACTCGTAAGGTGCCCCGGGAAGTCATTCCAACATTCAAGACTCAGTTTATCTACCTTATAAAAATTTAACAATTATAATACATGAAGAACAAATGAGATCAAATGGCCCTTAAGTAATATATTAACAAACTGGTAATAATGATTAACTTGACTCAAAAATCAACTAGACTCCAATTCACCCCTCTGAGAATTGGCATCAACAGAGGGCCAGAGTTCCCTGTCATAATGGGAGAAGAGTTCTTAGGCCTAGGATAGCATTTAGGGTGTAGAGGGCATGGAAGGAAGAATTGGACTTTCACCTGTCAGTGGCCCTCTCTTTTGAGCCAGACTTTACTTTTACCACCCAGCCCAAATCTCTTGCCCCATCCAGTATTTGACTAGGTGCCATGGAAGGGAGGTGACTTTCTTACCTAATTAAAAAAATATATATTGTGTAGGCCTTTGATCTAGATCTTTTTGTTTCTGTTTGTCCCTTTTTAGTATAAATTACAAAAATACTTGATCCTTTTCCTGAAGAATTTGCAGGCAGTAATGAGTCCAGACTAAGCAGTGTCCAGCTGGCTACAAGGGGGGTCAAAGGGCTTTTCTGAAGGAGAGATATATCAAAGAAGATACTATTTTCCTGAGGGGCTGAACATGGCAGAGCATCAGCCATCTTAGGGCCAGGTTGGCCTAGTTGGTTCTATCTGTTTTGGCCATATATCATTGACAGTAGTGAGCCTCAACTGTCCCCACTAACCTTCAAGCCAATAAAGAGGCTGGGGCCAGGTTTAGAGGTTATCACTGGCTCCTGCCTTGGCTAGCAGTACTTTTGCATAGTGGGCCCTCCTGTAGGCAAAGGAAATAGCAGGCCAGGACCAGATGGGATAGCCTGACCCATGAATGAATCAGAATAATCTGATCTGGACCAGTCAATAATCCTCCTTGGTCTGGACGACTCAAATAGCCAAGTTTCCCACTACGAGTAGTACAGTCTCCTGTTGTTTCTGCAGTGGGCAGAGTACAATAAAATACATGTAATGCCCTCAGCTGGGGGAGACTGGCAGACTAAGATGAGCAACTGAACAAATGGCAGTGTTTGGCTCCGATGAGGGTACACTCAGCAATGTCAGAGGGACAAGTAATTTTTCTGTTATTATTTTTTCATTGAGATTCATAAATATGAATTGAGAGTCACAGCTTGGTTGATAGTTAAAAAGAAGAATCCTGAAACACAGGAAGGGGAACCCTGGGGTTTGGGTGCCTGGATGCTTCCTAGGGTATACAGTGCTCTGGTTGCTGCATCACCACTATCTAGTGTTTGCGGATCATGCCCTTGATAGCTGACTCCCGGTTGACATAGGTGGCCCAGTAGACCAGATTAAAAATGGCAAAAAGCACAGGAAAGATGATGCGGGAAATTTTGTCAACCTTGCTGACACTGTTGTAGGTCTTGGTCTCAGTCGGGGTGTCCTGCACGTAGGTGGTCTTGGGCGAAGCAATAATTGTCGGGGTTGAGGAGGCACTGGGAGCAGCACCCTTGGAGATGGTGGAGAACTCAGTGTCCTTGGCCAGATTGATGGGATAGGTTGTTCCCACGATGTTGAAGGTGGTGCTGGTTTTCTTTGTTGGGGCTGATGGTGTTTTTTTCTAGGAGCCAGAAAAAGTAGGGGAGAAGAGGGGACAAAACAAAAGCTAATTAATTCATTACACAGAGCACCTTCAGAGGCTGTAGGGAGGAGGAGCCATGAGGGAAGTTAAGAAACAGGGGCCAGGAAGCCAATAGCACTGAGTAGCCAGGTTTGTGTCTAAGGATAACTGAAGATGAGCTTGAAAACAGAAAACTTGCATCATCCTGGTTTACTAGCTATGTGGCTTTGGCCAGGTCACTTCTCTTTGTGTTTTAGTCTCTTCATCTGTAAAATGAAAATCAAAATATTTGGCAGGGTTGTTGAGAGGATCAGATGAAAGCATGGTGGTAAGAATCACTGGAAAGCTGTGAAATGTTGGTCACATGTAGGGTCTTATATATTCATGTGATTTGATCCTCACAGTAACCCTATCAAGTAGGTAGGTGAGATTACTCCCATTTGACAGATGATAAAACTCAGCCTCAGACTGAGTAGCAGAGCCCACACTAGCCACCTGGGCTCCTGACTTTTATCCAGGGCTGTACTGTGTTGCTTTCTATAGGTGCGAGGCACTTTTTGGTTACCCGAGAAATAACTCCAAAAGGCTTCAACCATCAAGTGGCACATCCCCTGTGAGGAAGAGAGCTATGTGAGTCTGAAAGTCATTTCATCTTAAAGACACAATAAATACTATAGCATGTTTACATGCATCATTACAACAGTATCTCACCCTTCATGCACTGTTAATGTGTTCAGCAAGCTAGGGGTCACACCAGGGTTTTCCACTCATACATGGCTGCAGGCAGGAGTCAAGGCCTCCCCAGGGAGCTATGCAAATGTTTCCCTCTGACACAGCAAGCCCCCTGCTGTTTCTACCTTTGTTATGACACTGTCCTTTGTAATTCTTTTTTTTTTTTCAGAATAAAAAAAATGGGAAACAAACATGTACACATGTGCCCATTTGTTCCCACATATATGATTTGTGTACACATGGACCCTCCATGAAGAAAAGAGGAAACAAAGCTCAGGTCTAGATCAGAAGAGAGAAGCCGAGCTCATAGTCTATAGTGTTTGTTGCCTCCCTCTGCACTCTGACCTTTTCTTTTTTCCATCCCTTTTTGTTTCTAGGGAAAAGATGGGGATAGATGAGCTTCAGAAATGCCCAAGTGTATTTGATGAAAAGTGATAACTACTTGCATTGCCCTAATGTCACACACCTCATTTGTTACCTTTCTCTATGTTAGTTTGCTTCCCAGCATCTGTATTTTACTTTACTTCTCTGCTTCTTACTTGTTTCCTTCCAGGGTTTCTCTATTCCCATCTTCTTTTACTGACCCCTTTCTCCTAATCTCTTTCTTTTCTTCTTTACGTCAGAGTCCCTACCATTTTGATCTTTTCCCCCTTTAGACCATACTGCCATTTACCTTCCTGATCCTAGTATAACTTTGCCAAATATTTACTGAATGTCTACTGGGTCAAAACTATGCCAGGTGTTTAGGGATAGGTGGGAAGGTTAAAAGATGAATCCATTTCAATCCCTGTTTTTCCAGGAGTTTACAGTCCATTGGGGGAGAGAGCTGTAGGAACACATTAGTGCTATATAATATGATCAGAGTTCTAACAGATATGAGCAAAGTATGATGGGAATTCAGTAAAATGAAGGGCAAAGTACCTACAGATGTTGGAAAATGTAGCTCAGAGAAGGCAATGAAGTTTGTGAGCTGGGTCACAGAAGATAACCAGGAGCTCATCAGATGAAGATTCAGCACAAGCTAAGGGCACTGCTTATTTGGGGGGATGACAAGAAGTCTGCTGTAGCTGGATCACAGTGTACATGGCAAAGGCTTTGTATGCCATGCCCTCCTGCTCTGCCTGCCCATGCTGACTTTAGGGTTTTCAATCAGAGAGGGGGTGTGGAATAAATGAGAAAGTGTTGGTTTAAGTATATTAATCATCTCACTAATAGGACTTTTATAAAGCAATACTGTTCTTTCTCTTTAAGAATTGCAGCCACATTGCTACAAGTGGAAGGGGGACAGAGCTCTAAGGCTTCTAAGAGCCTTGTAAATGCCTTAAATACTACATGGGACTCATTTATAATTAGCAACTTCATTGTGTGAATAGAGGCCTGCTGCTAAATGCCTCTGCTATTAAATAGCACTTTATTTGTTTGCCTGCTTACTTATTAATTTGCTTAGTAATCTCTTTTTTTGTGGATAGACAAAGAAAAAAGGAGAAAGGAAAGAACCCCACTACCTTGACTTTGCTAGAAGCTTTCATGTTATTTCATTTAGTCATCATATAAGCTGTTTATGACCAAGTCTCTGAAACAATCATTCCAAACAGCAAACACTTTCTTTAGCTTCATAAGTCCTTTGTGTTCTATAGGTGAGGAGAAGCAGCAGCTTATTTAATCTCAGATTTTTAAAGCAATAAAGGAAAATTACCTTTTAATTTCCCTTGCCCTTTCCAAAATGGCACATTTAAGTCAACCATTCTAATTTTTACCTAAATGGTCAAAGAAGGAAATCAAAGCAAAAGCTGTACTGTCAAGAAGACAGAAACAGGAAGCAGAGATTAACGGTTAACATTTATCCATTTCTGTATCTAGTTTTCAATACTTCCCTAGGCTTTGGAATTTGATAGATACAAACTAGACTTAGTTTTGACCAAGTTGTGATTCTATTCCTTCCTCCCTAGCCAAGTGCCTGACTTAGGCATGTGATAGATGTTTACTGAATAAAAAGATGACCTTCCCTCCATTGCAGATTCTCAGTTTGTTCCTCCTTAGTCTTGACCTCTCCTACACAGAGAACATATCTCTGTAGTTCAGCTGGGAGTAATTCCCACACCACCAAACTGAAACTGACACCTCCAAATTCCTCCAAGCAGTATGACTCCCAGGATACCTTTCCTTCTTGAAAGTCACCTCATGTGGATTTTGGGATGAGACAATGAAAACTTTTACAGACCAATGCATGCCCAACTCAAGGGTTTTCCTCAGATGGCATTCCTTTCTATTGTTCTAGAAGTGCTAATTACAGGGTTATTTGGAGACCTAATGTACTTGATACTCAGTCAGGACCTCAGAGTATATGCAGATATGGCCCAGTGCCTCTGAATCCATCCCATAACAGACATTCAGCTTTCCTGAACCCCAGTTTTCATAAGTGGAGCAAAGTAATGGCATATATGCTATGAGGGATTCAAAGACAAATCAGAGAAGTGACATAAAAAGTCCAGGACCAGATGGCTTCATGGGTAAATTCTACCAAACATTTAAAGAAGAGTTAGACCTATCCTTCTCAAATTATTTTTAAAAATTGAAGAAGAGAGAACACTTCCAAACTCATTTTATGAGGCCAGCATTACCTTGGTATCACAACCAAAGACACCACACCCACACAAATTACAGCCCAAGATCCCTGATGAACATACATGCCAAAACCCTCAACAAAATATTAGCAAATCAAATTCAACAGTACATTAATTTAAAAGATTACCATGATCAAGTGGGATTTATTCCAGTGATGCAAAGATGGTTCAAAATCCACAAATCAATGAATGTGATACACCACAATAACAAAAAAAGGAAAAAACCATATGATCATTTTAATAGATGCAGAAAAAAAGGCTTTGATAAAATTCAACATCCATTTATGATAAAAACTTTCAACAAAGTGAGGATAGAAGAAGGGTACCTAATGTAAAAAAACCATATATGATAAGCCCACAGCTAACATACCCAAAGGTGAAAAGCTGAAAGCTTTTTCTCTAAGATCAGGAACAAGACAAGGATGTCCACTCTCACCATTTTTTATTCAACATAGTATTACAGGTCCTAGCCACAGCATGAAAAGAAATAAAGTCATACCAATTAGAAAAGAAGTAAAATTGTCATTATTTGCAGATGACATGATACTATATATAGAAAACCCTGAAGACTCTACTAAAAAACTACTAGAATACATTCAGGAAGGTTGCAGAATACAAAATTAATATGCAGAAATCACTTGCATTTCTATATACTAATGAGCTAATAGAGAAATTAAGAAAACCCCATATTATTTCACACTTATGTGGAATTTAAGAAACAAAAGAGTTGAACATAGGGGAAAGGGAGGAAAAATAAAATAAAGATGAAAACAGAGAGGGAGGCAAACCATAAGAGACCCTTAACTATAGGAAACAAACTGAGGGTTGCTGGAGGGGAGGTGGGGGGTGGAGGGGAAGGGATAATTGGGTGATGGGCACTTGATGTAATGAGCACTGGGTGTTGTATGCAAACAGTGAATCACTAAATTGCACCTCTGAAACTAATAATACAGTATATGTTGATTAAATTGAATTTAAATAAAAAAAATTTAAAAATGCAAAAAAAAACCAATTTCATTTATAGTTGCATGAAAAATAATAAAATATGGTGATGGGTAGTAAGGAGGGCACGTATTGCATGGTGCACTGGGTGTTAAAAGCAACTAATGAATCATCGAACTTTACATCAGAAACCAGGTATGTACTGTATGGTGACTAACATAATATAATAAAAAAAACATTAAAAATAAATAAATAAACAATAATAAAATATCCAGGAATAAATTTAACCAAGGGGGATTTATGACACTGATGAAAGAAATTGAAGACAACACAAATGGAAAAATACACTGTCTCACGGATTCTGAGAATTAACATTTTAAAAGCGTCCATACTACCCAAAGAAATCTATGGATTCAGTGCAATCCCTGTCAAAATACCAATGGTGTTTTTCACAGAACTAGAACAAAAAATTATAAAATTTGTATGAAACCACCAAAAGACCCCAAATAGCTAAGCAATCTTGAGAAAGTGTAACAAAGCTGGAGGTATCATGTTCCCTGATTTCAAACTGTACTACAAAGCTATAGTAATCAAAATAGTATGGTACTGGCATGAAAATAGACACATAGACTAATAGAATAGAATGGGGGGTCCAGAAATAAACCCATGAATATATAGGTAATTAATCTATGACCAAAGGAGGTAAAAAGATCAAATGGGGGAAAGGAAGTTTCTTCAATAAATGGTGCTAGGAAAACTGAACAGCTACATGCAAAAGACAAAACTGGACCACTATCTTATACCATATACAAAAATAAACTCAAAATGCATTAAAGGCCTGAGTGGAAGGCCTGAAAACATAAAAATTCTAGAAGAAAACATAGGCAGTAAGCTATTTGTCATCAGTCTTAGCAATATTTTTTTAAGACAAATCTCCTCAGGAAACGGCAACAAAAGCTAAAATAAACAAATGGGATTATACCAAATTAAAAAGCTTCTGCACAGGAAAGGAGACCATCAACAAAATGAAAAGACTACATACTAAATGGGAGTAGGTATTTGCAAGTCATACATCCACTAAGGGGTTAATATCCAAAATATATAAGGAAGTTACACAACTTAATATAAAAAAAACCCAACATGATTAAAAAATTGGCAGAGGATTTGAAAACATACAGATGATCAATAGACACATGAAAAGATGCTCAACATCACCAATCATCAGGGAAATGCAAATCAAAACTACAATGAGATATCACCTCACATTGGTCAGAGTGGCTATCATCAAAAAGACAAAAAAACGTGTTGGTGAGGATGTGGAAAAAAGGGAACCTGCATATACTGTTGGTAGGAATGTAAATGGATGCAGGCACTATGGAAAACAATATGGAAGTTCCTCAAAAAATTAGAAATACCATATGATCCAGTAATTCCACTACTGGGTATTTACCTAAAGAAAATGAAAACACTAACTCAAAGGGATACATAGACCCTATGTTTATTGCAGCATTTTTAACAATAGCTAAGATATGGAAGCAACCTAAGTGTCCATCAATAGAAGAATGGATAAAGAAGATGTGCCATATATATAAAATGGAACATTACTCACCCATAATAATTAAATCTTGTCATTTGCCACAACAGGGATGGATCTAGAGGGTATTATGCTAAGTAAAATAACTCAGAGAAAAACAAATACCATGTGATTTCACTTACATATGGAATCTAAGAAAACAAAACAGAAACGGACTCTAGATACAGGAAACTGTTGGTTACCAGAGAGGGGAAGGATTGGGGGAATAGGAAAATAGGTGAAAATGATTAAGAGGTATCAACTTCCAGTTATAAAATAAATCATGGAGTTATAATGTATAGCATAAGGAATACAGTCAATAATGTTATAATAACTTTGTACAGTGATGGTAACTATACTTATGGGGATCATTTCATAATGTATAAAATATATTAAATCATGGTACACACTTGAAACGAATAAGATATTGTATTAAGATAGTAAGATATTGAAACTAATAAGATATTGTCAATAATATTTCAATAAAAAAGGCAAAAAAAATCCCAACCCAATTTTTGAACCGGTAAAGGACTTGAATAAAAATTTCTGTAAAGATATACAAATGGCCAACAAGCATTTGAAAAGATGCTTAACAGCACTAGTCATTAGGGAAATGCAAATGAAAACCACAATGAGAGGGGCTCCTGGGTGGCTCAATCAGTAAAGCATCTGACTTCAGCTCAGGTCATGATCTCAGAGTCCTAGGATCAAGCCCCACATTGGCATGGTGGCTCCCAGCTCAGCAGGAAGTCTGCTTCTCGTTCTCTTTCCCTATCTCTCTCTTTCAAAGAAATAAATAAAATCTTTTAAAAAAAAGAAAACCACAATGAGATACCTACCACCTCATAGTCATTAGGATGTCTACTATCAACAAGAACCACAGTAAAACAGAAAATAACAAGTGTTGACAATGATGTTGAAAAATGGAGTACTTGTGCACCATTGGGAATGTAAAATGGTGCAGCCACTATGGAAAATGGTATGTTGGTTCCTCAAAAAATTAAAAATAGAATTAAAGTGTGATCCAGCAATTCTACTTCTGGGTATTTATTCCCCAAAATTGAAAGCAAGGTTTCAAAAAGATTTGTACACCCATGTTCATAGCAGCATAATTCCCAAGAGCCAAAAGTCAAATGCCACTGAGGTGTCCATAGCGAAAAGAACGGATAAGCAAAATGTGGTCTAACCACACAATGGAATGTTATTTGGCATTAAAAATGAAGGATATTCTGACACATGCTAGGACATGGATGAATGTTGAGGACATTATGCTAAGTGGCATAAGCCAGTCACAAATGACAATAATTATATGATTCCACTTAAATAAGGTTATTTAGAGTATTCAGATTCATAGAGAAAGAAAGTAGAATTGCTAAGGGGAGGGTGGAGGGGGGGATGGGGATTAGTTATTTAATGGGTAGTTTCAATTTGACCTCCTTGAGAGAAGGGAACATGTTTTACTATTCACTGCTGCACCCCCAGCACCTAAAACATGACCTACCCTTTAGTAGACAGTAAATACTTAACGAATGAATAACTCTGCAGTTTCTCAAAATCCATTACTCTGTTTTCTTTGCTTTCTTAACTAGACCTGGCCAGGTGGTGTATTACTGCACTCACTCCCCAGCATCATCAACCTCCTCAGTCACTCCAACCCAACTCTTCTACTTGTTTCTGAAAAAAATGTCCATAGCCATTGATGGATTGGTGGCATTTATAAGCTTATATTCTTGAATTCTTCTAGTCCTTCAATGTGTGCCTGCAATCTTCCTCCGTGTTCATAACCAATTCTGTTTTCTATTTCTTATAAAATCTATTTTAAATCTTGACATTCCTTTTACCTTCTCCATGAAGGATGTAAAAACCATTATATGAAATTTAACTCACAGTGTACCTTTCTACCCACCAAAACATAGATAGTATTTGAAAGCAGGTCAGGGGTAGAGAAGTATGATACATGCTAGTCAGAGAAAATCTCTCTAAGAAGGTAAGCAGAGATCTCAATAAATTGAGGAAGCAAACCATGAAAAGATCTGAAAACAAAATTTTCAAAGAGAAAGGGTAGTAGTGACAAAGCACTTGCCATTGGAAGGTGAGTGACTTGTACAAAGATCATAAAGGACGTCACTGTGACCTAAGTGGAGTGAATGATAAAAAACTAAAAAAAAAAGAAGAAGAAGAATGGGTGGGATAACTGGGTGATGGGCATTAAAGAGAGCATGTTATATGATGAGCAATGGGTGATATACTCAAATAATGAATCATTGAACATTATATCAAAAACTAATGATGTACTATTCCTTGGCTAATTGAATTTCAATAATTTTTTTTAAAGAAGAATTGTAAAAGATAGCATCATAGATCTGGGGACCAGATCCTATGAAGATTTGAAAGTCATGGTAAGGATTATGGATTTTGATCTAAGTGTGTTGGGAAGCCATTAAAGTATTTTGAGCAAAATTTTTCTAATTTACAATTTTAAATGATCATTCTGACTATTGGGTAGAGAAATGATGGTTAGTGGAGGAATAAAATTAAAAGACCAATCCAGTGAGGCTAGGAACAGATATGGAGACTTGTGTGCAAAGGAAAAAAATATCAAGGAAAAAAGGGAACAGGAAACCCTGATATATGAGAATCCAAGCGAACATCTGGAACTTCAGATATTAAAGACACCTTTAGTATAGAAGAGTGGAGATTTATGGTCTGAAAGCAATATTGGGGTTAGGAGGATGTGAACTACACTTCTGGAAAATGGGGTAAGATTAACAGCTTCTGCCAAGCAAAAAGGCAGCAGAAGGGAAGTTTCAACTGAGAAATGGGTGTCAGTTAAGACAGGAGTTATTGGAATAAAAAATATTTTCAGTGAAAAAGCTGATAATACAGAATGGTCTATTTTCCAGTGAACAGGAATTCCTGAGACAAGTGAGGGAAAGCTTATGAGGGACGGGAGGATAAAACCTAGAAAAAAGCACAGTACAGCACAAAGATAAACAGTGAGGGGAGGAATAGGGGTTCCAGGGTGGTGCAGTTGGTTAAGCATCTGACTCCTGGTTTTGGCTCAGTTCCTGATCTCATGGCTCATGAGATAGAGCCCCGCATTGGGCTCCACATTCAGCATGAGTCTGCTTGGATATTCTCTCCCTCTGCCCCTTCCCCCACTCATGCACTCTCTCTCTCTCTCTCTCAAATAAATAAATAAATCTTAAAAAAAGAAGTGAAGGGAGGATAAATAACCACACAAGAAACAATTAGGACACTGACCAGGGGTGACACAGAGGTAAGCCTCGTGGAGCATATGACCTCACATGTCTACAACGAAGTTTATCATGAAGTTTTGATATCTGGTGGCCATTCCAAACATATTAATACCATTGTCTGACTTAACCTTTATGGTCTTCCTGGAAAAACAAAACACTAGAACAAGTATACAGGCAATCAGACTGATTCATTTCCAAAGCCCTCACCTAGTGGTGGAAACAGTAACAGTGCTTGGCAAGTGGGATAATGCAGAGCTCATTTGATAGAACTGGCCACAGGCTCAATTCTAGTTTATGATGTCAGATGTGTCACCCAAGTGAAAAACAATGACTGAACTTGGAATGGTTGCAAATAATGTAAACTAGTTGTAAAAATCCTATATATAAAATGAGCACACAGGAGACAATAATGTTGGAAAGATGATAAGAAAAATAGAAATAGCCACATGAGGTGAACATTAAAGCACAAAGCAGTTTGCATTAAATAAAGGAATAGGTAATGACCTGGAAGCAGCAAGGAAGAAATGGAAGGGTGGCTCCCACTTGAACTGTCAGCTAAGGAAGTAGTTTCCTCAAGAAACAGTGAAGTTAAGGTAAACAGAAAAAAAATGGAGAGAGAGTATTTTGGATTTTTCTCTCCTATGACAGTCAGTACTTGGTCCTGTATCAGGGCTCTGTATGTATACGCATATATACCTTACTTTCCTCTTTAGACCATCAGCTTCTGAGTACTAGGGCCATGCTATGTTTAGCTCTGCATCCCACATATATTCCAAAGATGATTGCTGTTTGTATTTGTTTCAATTGATTCATCAATGATAGACTACTATTGTTGTCAGGGTATTTATATCTACCATAGAACAGGGAGGGAAGACTACCAGTTTATGAGTTCAACTTAACCCACAGTGAATATTATTCACCCCACAGAGAAAATACCAAGGGGTGACTCAATTTGTGGCTGTATTTACAGGAATGTCCCACAGATTTAAAAGCCATTAATAGTAATAAACTAAATTTTTCCAAGATACGGATGGAAGTTGAGTATATTCTCTAATGTAAAATATTATTCTAGAGCATTCAAATACTTTTTGAAGAAAGAAAATCTTTTTAAAAAAGATTTTATTTATTTATTTATTTGCCATAGAGAGAGAGCACAAGCAGGAGGAGTGTCAGGCAGAGGGAGAAGCAGGCTCCCCGCTGAGCAAGGAGCCCAAAGCTAGACTCAATCCCAGGACCTTGGGATCGTGAACTGAGCCAAAGGCAGATGCTTGACTGACTGAGCCACCCAGGCATCCTTCAAATATTCTTATAATAAGAAAAAGAGGCTAAGAATTACTGTATTTCCAAATTTAGGTAAGAATTTATGACTATTTTAAAATCAATTCCTTTTTTTTAAAATTTTTTAGAGGGGTCGTGTCAGAGGGAGAGAAGGAAACTTAAGCAGGCACCATGTCCAACGCAAGCCCAAGGCAGGGCTCAATCTCATGACCCCTGAGATCATGACCTGAGCCAAAACCAAAAGTTAGATGCTTAACTGACTGAGTCACCCAGGTGCCCCAAAAGCAGTTCTAAGAATAATCTTTTTTTTTAATGTAGAGGCTTATTTCTTCATTTTATTTACTTTTATTTTTAATTTTAAAAAGTTTAATAAAAAAACACAGTTATTTTAAAGAACTTAAAGGATTATAATGAAAACCAGAAAACCTTTACCTTAATGTACTCACCTTGTCTAACAAGACTAAATTATTTTTAATTCTCGAGTGACATTTCTAAATTTCTAAATAATAGGCTCATAATGCTATTAGTTTCACACATAACCAATCTCTTTTGATGATTTACCTCATTAATACAACTCTTCTTCCATCCTCCTATACAATTATAACAATATTTTTAGTTCAATCAATAATCAGTGGTAACATCATTATAAATGACTATGTAAATACATCTAGCCTCCTGCTGCAAACTGAACTAGTTCCTCTCCAGGTTTGCTTGCTACATAGCTTTCATTTTAGGACTTCTATTCACTTATTTTCTCTGTTGGATACTTTCTTTTCTGGATCCAATGTCCTTCTCTTTTACACTCTATTCTTTTGTTTTAATAGAACATATCCTCCAGTATCTTCCTAAGGTGGAGTACATGGGAAGTAACATTTCTGAGATCTTAGAGGTCTGAAAATGGCTACTGTACCTCTTCCTTTAATTGATACTTTGGCTAGGCACAGGAGTCTAGGTTGAAAACATTTGTCCCTCAGATTTATAAGATTTACTACTACTCCGCTGTCTTCCACCATCTAGTACACTTGAGAAGTCTCATGCCATTCTGTTAACCATTTCTTTGAAAACAACAACAACAACAACAACAACAACAACAAAACAACAACACATCTCTTTCAAGAATCTTTTTAGACTATCACTTTATCTCTGGCTTTCTGAAATTTCATGATGATGCACCTTTATGTGGGCCTATGAAGTCACTTTCAATCTGGAGGCTTATGTATTTCTGTTTATAAAAATGTCTTGTATTAGTTCTTTGTTAATTTCCTTCATTCCCTTTTCTCTGTTCACTCATTCTGCAGCTTCTGAGTTGGATTACTTCCTGGATTCATCCCTAAGTCTCTTACCTTTTCTTTTACATTCTTGGTTTTTTGTTTTGTTTTGTTTTGTTTTCATTTTGCCCTACTTATAGGGAGATTTTCCTCGGTTTATTTTCCCATCTCTCTATTAAAGTTTTTGCTTTGGCACTTCTTTTTAATTTCAAGAGTTCTTCCTTATTCTCTGATTTCTTTTTACATTAGCATCCTATTGCTTTATGGATATATTTACAAATATAAAAGTTAGAATTTTCTTTAATTCCCTAAATTATCCCTGTTTCCTCCAAGATGAGTTTTACAAAAAAATCTGTGCTTTTCTCTTTCACATTGCAAACTTCACTTTGATAATTCTTGATATGCCAATATTATTTGACAACATAAAAGATGTATGTATGTTAAGTGTATCTGAACTGAGCTTGTTGACTAGTCGATGACTTAAGATCAGTTGGAAGCAGGTAACTTTTTATGGGATACTTCAAAATGTCAGTATGTAATGGTCTTTATTCTGGAGACATTCAGCTTCTTTAGAAACTTCTGAGATTCTTCTGGAAAGAGGCTGCAGACATTTGGCTGCAGACATTTTACATGTTGGCCAGGCTCTGGGGTCTTGACTACTCTGTACACAGACTCTTAACCAATCTCCCTACTTGCTTTATCCTCTGCTATGCCAAGCACCTCAAACCCCAAGTTTCTCTAGGGTTCTATCTTGCTCCAGCTTAATAGATTAGTTCTTATTCTCTCTTTCCATATTCATTCTTCTAAAAAAAAAAGTATTAAAACCTCTTGTCTGACTGAAATCCCTTCTCCAGTTCTCCTGGTGCTTATTTATATGTATTTTATTTATTTACTCTTGTTCTAGTGGGATTGTCAGAGGAAGCAGTGATAAACACATGTAGTTGATCCTCAGAAGCCCAAAGTTCATCTACTTTCCAGAATGCAATTATAAGGTAGTCATTTGTCTTCATTTGTAAATGAGGTTTTGTTTCCACCTATTCATTCTTTTCCTTTCCTTTATAATCTTTTCCCTCACATTTTATCTAATCTCAAATCATACCACAAATCAGAAATAAATTTTTAAATCATTTATATTATTTTAAATCCATTCTTGCTTTATAAATCAAATAAGGTTTAATATGTTTCTCTAAAGGAAGAAAAAACTAAACTGAGTTATAATTAGATACCAATAGTTTTTTCAATGCACTTCATTTTCTCTGTGGGTCAGCAGTTCTCACATTAGTTCCTTCACATTGTAGCAGTATAAACAAAGTATAGCACCCTCACATTAAAGATCCATTTTTATGTGTTCTGTAGGTTTTTTTTTTCAAATCTCAAAATCGCTTTCTTTTAGATAACTTAAATGGATTGACCATGGAGAGGGAATAAAGAAAAAGACTGATATCACCATCTTTGCAGAAGAGTTTTAGATGATTCTTTTTGTCTTTTTTTTCATTTTAAGCACTCCTTGGAATTGGAGAAATGGTCATCATTTTTGACATCCAAAGTCTTTTACTAATCTATTTTAGTTCTCTCTCTGCCTTCAAACCATTCCTGCACCTCTTCCTAGCCATAATTAAAGTCCACCACATTTTTCAAAAGACATACATGACAGCCTTTCAGATATCTGAAATTAGCAATCAACACTCCCTTGAGATATGTGCCCCTTCTCCAGTATATAACCAAACTGGAACAGTATGCTTTAAATATGGCTCAAACAGTATAGAATAAAAGCAGCTCATTATCTCACTTATTCTAGGTAATTCTTAACTCAAACTCAAATCAAATTTGGCTTTTTGAAAGTTACACCAGATGGAAGGCTTACATTAAATTTGTTTTTTCCCTATATCCCAGCATCTTATTTATAATGAGCAATTATTATTAAGCTTTCCTATCAAGAACTAATGCTTTTTTTTTTGGTATCTATGTATAAGAATTTGTTTGATTCAGCTAATGTTAATCTCTTGATTTCAGCCTGTTCTCTCAAACTTCAGAAATTCTTTTTGATTAATAATTCAGAAGATAATCTTCTCCAACCAACATTTGTTAATGCCAGCTTACAAATTTGAATTATTGATGACAACATTTAAAAGATGAACCCCTATGGACTATCACAGGGACGTCCATTCAGGTTGACATCCATTCATCAGTCAATTCTATTTGACTTCATTTGGTCAACCAGTGACTTCAGCCTAATTGTACTATTTTTTCAACTGCTGTTTCTTCTTCATGAAGGTATAATTTTTTAAAAAGTAGTTAGATGTCTTGATAAAGTCTATGATATTCCCTAGTCTACCAGTCTAGTAAACTTTTAATACAATTTCTTAAGGTTAGTTTTGCATAATTTCTTCTTAGTGAATTCAGGCTGAATATCAGTGATTAGTGCTAATTGCTCTTAAAACATCTGTTTAATAATATATTCTTAGGGACCTTTCAGTTCAATATGTCAGAGTAATGACATCTTTGCTTCCTTCTCCTCTTTGGAATCAAGTAAAAACTAGAAGGAAAATGGGAGAAACTCAGACTCCAGTTTTGATGAAATGTAAAAGCATTTTTAACCCTGATCCCAAAAAGTAAGGATTCCCAAAGGCAGTAAAAATTGGATTAGGGTGAAGAAGACACTGAGGATGCCTTTTATTCTGGAATTCAGGCCAAGAACAGAGTCCTAAAAGATGGGTACCATGACCTGACTGAGGAAACAAATGGCCCCCATCTTGAAACAAAATCATCTTCAGACTTGTAGTGAGAATATCCTGAAACATTGTTTGACCACCATATAGTATCAGAGGAGGAGGAGACTAGAAAAATTAAAGGATATAATGCTACACACACACATACATGCCCGTACAAACACACACAGACACCTCTGTACCATACATAGAGGACTTTCCTATAAGCAAGGAAAAATTCATAGTAGTTAGAAGCAGAATCAAAACTACGAGAAGGACTACTCCCAAGAATTTATATAGATAACAAATCTTGCTCAAATTAATTAGTCTCAACTACTCACTACTATCCTACTCATTCTCTCAGCCCCTCCCCCAAAATGATACTGTCACACATAGCAGGGCTAGTAAAGAAGACCTTGAATAGCCAAAGCAATCTTGAAAAAGAAAAGCAAATCTAGAGGCATCACAATTCTGGATTTCAAGTTATATTACAAAGCTGTGGTGATCAAGACAGTATGGTACTGACACAAAAACAGACACATGTATCAGTGGGACAGAACAGAAAACCCAGAAATGAACCCATAATTTATGGTCAGCTAATCTTTGACAAAGCAGGAAAGACTATCCAATGGCAAAAAGAATCTCTTCAACAAATGGTATTGGGAAAATTGGACAACATATGAAGGAATGAAACTGGACCACTTTCTTATACAATACACAAAAATAAATTCAAAATGAATGAAAGACCTAAATGTGAGACAGGAAATCATCAAACTCCTAGAGGAGAACACAGGCAGCAATGTCTTTGATCTAGGCCACAGCAACTTCTTACTAAATATATCTCCTTAGGCAAGGGAAACAAAAGCAAAAATGAACTATTGGGACTTCATCAAAATCAACAGCTTCTGCACAGCAAAACAACACAACTAAAAGGCAGCCTACAGAATGGGAGAATATATTTGCAAATGACGTATCTGATAAAGGGTTAGTATCCAAAATCTATGAAGAACTTATCAAACCCAACACCCCAAAAACAAATAATCCAGTTAAGAAATGGGCAGAAGACATGAATAGACACTTTTCCAAAGAAGACATCCAGATGGCTAACAGACACATGAAAAGATGCTCAAGTTCTCAACATCACTTATCATCAAGGAAATACAATCAAAACCACAATGAGATACCACCTCACACCTGTCAGAATGGCTAAAATTAACAAAGCAGGAAACAGTAGATGTTGGGGAGGATGGGGAACCCTCTCACACAATTCATAGGAATGCAAACTGGTGCAGCCACTGTGGAAAACAGCATGGAGGTGCCCCAAAAAGTTAAAAATAGAACTAGCCTATGATCCAGCAACTGTACTACTAGGTATCTATGCAAAGGATACAAAAATACTGATCATAAGGGATACATGCACCCCCAATGTTTATAGCAACAATGTCCACAATAGCCAAATTATGGAAGGAGCCCAAATGTCCATCAACTTATGAATGGATAAAGAAGTTGTATATATACATGTACATATACATTGTATATATACAATGGAATATTACTGAGCCATAAAAATAACAAAATCTTGACATTTGCAATAATGTGGTTGCAGCTGGAGAGTATTATGCTAAGTGAAATAAGTCAATCAGAGAAAGACAATTATCATATGGTTTCACTCATATGTGGAATTTAAGAAACAAACCAGAGGATCATATGGGAAGGGAGGGAAAAATAAAGTAAGACAAAATCAGAGAGGAAGACAAACCATAAGAGACTCTTAACTAAGGAAACAAACTGAGAGTTGCAGGCAGGGAGAAGGGTGGGGGGATGGGGTAACGTGATAAGAATTAAGGAGTGAACATGATATTAATGAGCACTGGGTGTTTTATGCTACAGATGAATAACTGAACTCTACCTTAGAAACTAATGATACACTATATGTTAACTAATTGAATTTAAATAAGTTTTTTAAAAAAGACGTTGTGATTATCTATAATGGAATATTACCAAGCCAAAAAAAGAACAAAATCTTGACATTTGCAATGACGTGGATGGAACTGGAAAGTATTATGCTAAATGAAATAAGTCAGTCAGAGAAAGACAAATACCATGATTTACCTCATATGTGGAATGTAAGAAACAAAACAAATGAACACAGGGTGGGGAAGAGAGGTAAACCATAAAACATATTCTTAACTATAGAGAACAGACTGATGGTTACTGGAGGGGAGGTGGGTAGGGGGTGGGTTAAATAGGTGATGGGTATTAAGGAGGGCACTTTTTGTGATGAGAACTGGGTGTTGTATGTAAGTAATGAATCACTAAATTATACACCTGAAACTAATATTAAACTGAAGTTAACTAACTGGAATTTAAATAAAAACTTGGGAAAAACCCCGCATGGTGTCCTAGGAAAAAAAATCATACAGATAGATCAAGATATATCTTTGTAAATTAACTGGAATTTGTAAATAAAAGATGCAGTTGTATGGGCTTCTGGGCCATAAAATCAAGTCCTCTATTAAGTAAGAGATTCTCAGGCTGGTTTTAAATTTCTTCATAATGGGGGCACCTGGGTGGCTCAGTTGTTTAAGCATCTGGCTTCAGCTCTGGTCATGATCTCAGGGTTCTGGTACTGAGCTGTGCATCAGGCTCTGTGCTCAGTGAGGAGCCTGCTTCTCCCTCCCCCTCTCCCTCTGCCCCTCCCCCTGCTCATGCGCTCTCTCAAATAAATAAATAAAATCTTTTTAAAAATTTCTTCAAAACAACAATCAGTGAGAGAATTAAGTATAGCAATCAATGTCTACATGGACATCAGAGAGAGAATGGGACCCGTGAATTGTACAACAGCACAACTACAATTCTAGTATAAACAAATGACAGGTAATTTTATACATGCAATATAGTAGGAAATACGGTTCCCATGAGCCTTAAAAAAATCTTCTAGGGGCGCCTGGGTGGCACGGTGGTTAAGCGTCTGCCTTTGGCTCATGGCATGATCTCGGCGTTATGGGATCGAGCCCCGTATCGGGCTCCTCCGCTGTGAGCCTGCTTCTTCCTCTCCCACTCCCCCTGCTTGTGTTCCCTCTCTCGCTGGCTGTCTCTATCTCTGTCGCATAAATAAATAAAATCTTTAAAAAAGAAAATCTTCTAGGTGATAGCCATGAGGTGACTAAGCAACGAATGGAAAAATGGGCTATCTTATCAAAACAGTCCTTTTATCCATTTAAATGTAGAACTATGACTGTCGACTATAGGAATTATGGCTATGTAAGAGCATGTAAATGCTATAAGCCTTGACAATGCAGAAATAGCTTGACAACACAGAAATAGCATTATAACAAACAAAAGTTAGAAAATGACAAGGACAGAGAAGGTGAGAGGTAAGATAAGTATACTAATTTCCTTGTTTTGTAGTGTGTGAGGCAACAATAGACCTTGTTCATAAATGAGAAATCAAGTATTAGATGGATCAATGTATTTTAAGGATACAAAGGTAACAACTACATTAGGTATAAAAATAAAACCAACCCAAAATTTCCTATGATAGAGTAGATATAGTTAGTAGAAATATGCTTATTTCTTCATAACTCATAGCAAGGACTTAATAAATTCTATGTAAATAGTGAATATCAGTGTTCCAAGATGGCAGAGGAGCAGGAGACCTGAAGTTCGTCTGGTCCCAGGAATTCAGCTAGAGAGCTACCAAACCGTTCTGAATACCTATGAATGCAACTGGAGAACGAAGAAAAGAGTAGCAGAAACTCTATGAACAGAAAAGCTACCACTTTCTGAAAGGAGGTGAAAAGATGGCAGAGGAGTAGGGGACCCCTTTCTCAGCTGGTCCCCTGAGTTGAGCTGGATATCTACCAGACCATCCTGAAAACCCATGAAATCAGCCTGAGACATAGGAAGATACATCTGGATCTCTACAAACGAACATTAAACATTTCCAGCGCTGAGTATTGAGGTACGAAGCAGGGAGCCGTGAATCCACACACAGAGATTTTAAACTAAAGACTGTACTTAGAGATACAGAAGGACACTATATTATTCTTAAAGGATGTATCCAACAAGTCATTATGACAATTATAAATATCTATGCCCCCAACAGGGGAGCAGCTAGATACACAAGGCAACTCTTAACCAGAATAAAGAGACATATGTATTAATAGTAGGGAACCTCAACACTCCACGTTCAGCAATAGGCAGATCACCTAAGCAGAAAATCAACAAAGAAACAAGAGCTTTGAATGACATACTGGCCCAGATGGACCCAGATGGACCTCATAGATATATACAGAACACTACACCCCAGAACAAAAGAATACTCATTCTTTTCGAATGCACATGGAACTTTCTACCGAATAGACCATATGCTGGGTCACAAAACAGGTCCCAACTGATACCAAAAGACTGAGATTATTCCCTGCATATTCTCAGGCCACAATGATTTGAAATTGGAACACAATCACAAGGAAAAATTTGGAAGAAACTATAACACTTGGAAACTAAGAATCCTGCTCAAGAATGATTGGGTAAACCAGGAAATTAAAAATCCATTTAAACAATTTCTGAAGACCAATGAGAATGAAAACACATCAGTCCAAAACCTATGGGACACTGCAAAGATGGTCCTAAGGGGAAAATACATAGCCATCCAAGCCTCACTCAAAAGAATAGAAAAGTCTAAAATGCAGTTTTTATATTCTCACCTCAAGAAGCTGGAGCTGAAACAGAAGAACAAGCTTAACCCACACACGAGAAAGCAGTTGATCAAGATTAGAGCATAGATCAATGAATTAGAATCCAGGAGCACAGTAGAGCAGATCAACAGAACTAGAAGCTGGATCTTTGATAGAATAAATAAAATAGTTAAGCCACTGGCCAGACTTATTCAAAAAAATAGAGAAAGGACCCAAATTAATAAAATTATGAAGGAAAGGGGAGAGATCACAACCAACATTAACGAAATAGGAAGGATCATTAGAAACTTTTATCAACAGCTTTATCCCAATACATTAAACAACCTGGAAGAAATGGATGCCTTCCTGGAAACCTATAAACTACCAAGACTGAAACAGGAAGAAATTGATTATTTAAACAGACCAAGTAATTATAAAGAGATTGAAGCAGTGATCAAAAACCTCCCCAAAAACAAGAGTCCATGGCCTGACGGACTCCCCAGGGAATTCTACCAAGCATTCAAAGAAGAAATAATACCTATTCTCCTGAAACTGTTTGAAAAAATAGAAACAGAAGGAAAACTGCCAAACTCATTCTATGAGGGCAGTATTACCTTGATCCCCAAACCAGGCAAAGACCCCGTCAAAAAGGAGAATTACAGACCGATATCCCTGATGAATATGGATGCCAAAATTCTCAACAAGATCCTAGCTAATAGGATCCAATGGTACATTAAAAGGTTTATCCATCAATACCAAGTGGGATTCATCTCTGGGATGCAAGGGTAGTTCAACATTTGCAAATTGATCAGTGTGATAGATCATATCAACAAGAAAAGAGTCAAGAACCATATGATCCTCTCATTTGATGCAGAAAAAGCATTTGACAAAATGCAGCATCCTTTCCTGATTAAAACCCTTCAGAGTGTAGGGATTGAGGGTACCTTCCTCAATTTCATAAAAACCATCTATGAAAAGCCTACAGAAAATATCATTCAAACAGGGAGAAGCTGGAAGCCTTTTCCTTAAGATCAGGAACATGACAAGGATGCCCACTCTCACCATTATTATTCAACATAGTACTAGAAGCCTTACAACAGCAATCAGACAACAAAAAGGAATAAAATGCACCCAAATTGGCAAAGAAGTCAAACTGTCTCTCTTCACAGATGACATGATACTCTATATAGAAAAACCCAAAAGACTCCACCCCCAAATTACTAGAACTTATAGAGCAATTCAGTAATGTGGCGGGATACAAAATCAATGCTCAGAAATNGGATACAAAATCAATGCCCAGAAATCAGTTGCATTTCTATACACGAATAATGAGACTGAAGAAAGAAAAATTAGGGAATCCATTCCATTTACAATAACACCAAAAATCATACGTTATCTTGGAATTAACTTAACCAGAGATGTAAAGGACTATATTCTAGAAAATACAAATCACACTTGAAAGACATTGAAGAAAACACAAAAAGATGGAAATNAGATCACTTTTGAAAGATATTGAGGAAGACATAAAAAGATGGAAAAATATTCCATGCTCATGGATTGGAAGAATTAACATAGTTAAAATGTCCATACTACCCAGAGCAATCTACACTTTCAATGCTATCCCGATCAAAATACCGAGGACATTTTTCAAAGAACTGGAACAAATAGTCCTTAAATTTGTATGGAACCAGAAAAGGCCCCGAATCTCCAAGGAACTGTTGAAAAGGAAAAACAAAGCTGGGGGCATCACAATGCCGGATTTCGAGCTGTACTACAAAGCTGTGATCACAAAGACAGCATGGTACTGGCACAAAAACAGACACATCGGACCAATGGAACAGAATAGAGAACCCAGAAATGGACCCTCGGCTCTTTGGGCAACTAATCTTTGATAAAGCAGGAAAAAACATCCGGTGGAAAAAAGACAGTCTCTTCAATAAATGGTGCTGGGAAAATTGGACAGCTCCAACCAAAAGAATGAAACTTGACCACTCTCTCACACCATACACAAAGATAAACTCCAAATGGTTGAAAGACCTCGATGTGAGACAGGAATCCATCAAAATCCTAGAGGAGAACATAGGCTGCAACCTCTTTGACATCAGCCACAGCAACTTTTTTCACAACACATCTCCAAAGGCAAGAGAAACAAAAGAAAAAATGAACTTGTGGGACTTCATCAAGATAAAAAGCTCTGCACAGCCAAGGGAACAGTCCAAAAAGCTAAGAGGCAGCCCACGGAATGGGAGAATATATTTGCAAATGACACTACAGATTAAAGACTGGTATCCAAGATCTACAAAGAACTTTTCAAACTCAATACACATGAAACAAATATTCAAATCAAAAAATGGGCAGAAGATATGAACAGACACTTTTCCAATGAAGACATACAAATGCCTAACAGACACATGAAAAAAAGTTCAACATCATTAGCCGTCAGGGAAATTCAAATCAAAACCGCCTCGAGATACCACCTTACTCCAGTTAGAATGGCAAAACTTGACAAGGCAAGAAACAACAATTGTCGGAGAGGATGTGGAGAAAGGGGACCCCTCCTACATTGTTGGTAGGAATGCAAGTTGGTATAGCCACTTTGGAAAACAGTGTGGAGGTCCTTTACAAAGTTAAAAATTGAGCTACCCTATGATCCAGCCATTTCACTACTGGGTATTTACCCCAAAGATACAGACGTAGTGAAGAGAAGGGCCATATGCACCCCAATGTTCATAGCAGAATTGTCCACAAGAGCGAAACTGTGGAAGGATCCGAGGTGCCCTTCAAGAGATGACTGGATTAAGAAGATGTGGTCCATATATACAAGGGAATATTACTCAGCCATCAGAAAGAACATTTACACAACATTTGCAGCAACATGGACAGGACTGGAGGAGATTATGCTAAGCGACATAAGTCAAGCAGCGAAAGACAATCATCATATGGTTTCACTCATTTATGGAACATAAGAAATAGGAAGATCAGTAGGAGAAGGAAAGGAAGCATGAAGTGGGGGGTTAACAGAAGGGGGAATGAACCATGAGAGACTGTGGACTCTGGGAAACAAACTGAGGGCTTCAGAAGGGAGGGGGTGGGGTATTGGGATAGGCCGGTGATGGGTATTAAGGAGGGCACATACTGCAGGGTGCACTGGGTGTTATATGCAAATAATGAATCATGGAACATTGCATCAAAAACTGTGGATGTACTGTATGGTGACTAATACAATAAAATTAAAATTATAAAATAAATAAATAAGTAGTGAATATGTACTCTAAAATTTTGCCAACTCACCAGACCAGTCTGTATGCTATGAAATATATCTTTTCCTCCAGTTTGAAAAAAAAATCTTCAGTATCTTTTCTCTTCTCCATGATTCTTCATAGTACTGGAATGGTTCTGGGACCACATCTGCCAGTTCTTTTTAGCATCTTTGGATAGTCTTCATCTAGGTCTAGAGATCTGAACTCTTTTAAAGCAGCCAAGGGCAATAATCTTGATTTCACAGTATTTAAGTTATATTCCTACCAACTGTAGTTGGTTTATTAGGGTTTTTTTCCTCCTTCCCATCTCTCCACCAATCCAACTAACATTTATTCAGCTTTTACTATGAATCAGGTGCTGTGCAAGAATACCGTGTAGTTAGAAAGATGATACAGCCAAGCCCCTGACCTCAAGATATTCAGCTAATGAGGAGGCAGATAAACAACTCTAATACAAATACAACATTTTAATAGTAGGAGCCCCCTCCTCCTGCCACAAGAAAAGCTAAGACTATCTGGATGATTCTTGGAAAGGTTCTATGGAGAAAATAGTATTTAATCTGTGTCTTGACAAATGAGTTAGGAAAGAAAAAAAAGAAGAAGAATGAGTAGATCTTCACCAGGGAGAAAAAAAGAAAGGAATAGTCTAGATAGAGCATAAAAAGTTAAGCAGAGACACAAAAGGAATAATGATAACTTTAGTTTGAATATAGTGCGAATATACTGAAAAATAAAGGGCAGAGTTGGCCCTAGAGATTGTGCACTTTTCTGGGTGGTTTTATAAGTGCAATGTGTTCCCCTTGCTTCTAGGAATATTATACTTAGGGTAGGTCCCTCATCACAAGACATCAACACTCCATGATACATACCCTCTTTTCTTTGCCCCCCAGCAAACACTCCACATTGCCAAGAAGCACTCCAGTTGAGAATTGGATTGATGACCCCAGTGAATAGCACACAGCCTTGGCCAGTTCCCACAGGCTGCAGGCTGCCCACTCCTGGTTCCAATACAGTTCTCTCAGGGAGTGCTTCCCAGCCCCCACCCTTGCTGTATCTCACCTTCATCTCCAGGGCCTCTGGCACCTTCTTGCCTTCCCAAGCCCAACTCCGCTTGGTGAAGTAGTTAACAGTGGCAAATTCAATCAGCGCAGAAAATACAAAGGCATAACAGACGGCTATGAACCAATCCATGGCCGTCGCGTATGCCACTTTAGGTAAGGAGTTTCTGGCACTGATACTCAGGGTGGTCATGGTGAGAACAGTGGTGACACCTGGGGAGAGAGAAGATGAGAACCAGTTGCCACTGGAAGACATTTAGAGCATATATGATGAGATCACCAACTTTGATTTATGAGGAGGAGCTATACCCCACTCAAAACAGCCCCTTTAAAGTAACACAGAGAATCTTGTTACTAGGTTCTACCTAGTAATTACCCCATCCCAGTTATTACAGGAATGGGAAACTCCAGTAAAGCACTTCTAAAAGTTCTCTAGCCTCTGCTTAAACATTTCCATTGAAGAACAGCTAATCTACTTCATGGTAAGAACACTTTTTAATTAGAAAACCTTACCTTCTGAGCTGAAACCTGCCTTCCTCTAACTCTTAGCCTACTGACTGATTTCAGAGTTCTTTCTCTGGCAACACAGGAAAGAAAAGCCTGCTCCCTCCTTTCCAGGACCGGCCTTCAGAGAGTTGGAGAGGGTGGCCATGATTCCTCATGAGTCTGTTAATCTCCAGAATGGACATGGCCACTTCCTTCTCTTGTTTCTCTTCCTTCCCCATTCTGGTAGTTCTCTTCTAAACAACCCAGAATCTGAGCCCAAGACTCAGGATTTTCACTTTGCTTACTGTGGACACTATTCTCCTAATATTGAAACAAACCATTGTAAAAAACTGTACTTTAGTTGCATCACAGTCTAGGTCTTATTGAGTTTTGTGGACAACCAAAGCTATTCCAGTATCTATTTATTGTGAGTTTTTGTCAAACCAGAGCTTGTTTTCTGATCAATTGATTCTTTTTCTTGGTGGTGTTACTACCCTAAATTTAAGACTTCCCTTTATTCAATTTTAAGTTCTATTAATTTTATTTTTCTAATCTTTATTTTAGATACACATCTGAGCTATATAGTGCTGTGGCTAACAATATAAGCTTTACAATCAGATTGAAAATAGGCTGAAATTCTGGCCATCCCACTTACTAGTAATATGCCTAGAACAGGGTGATTTACCCCACTAAGCTTGTTTATTATGTGTAAAGCGTATGATTATACCAGACTCAGAAATTTGTTGGGGGAATCCAATGAGATGATGTTTATAAAGCCCATAGCACAATATATGGCACAGAGTGAACACTCTAGAAATAGTAGCTTCTATAATTAACATTACTCTTATTTTTACTGTTGTTAACAATAATATTATCATAATTATATAATTAATTATAGTGGTATAATTATAAACACATTTTAAACAACATTATAATAATAGGTTTATAGGAGGAGTTAAGATGGCAGAGAAGTAGGGGGCCCTTTTTAAGCTGGTCCCCTGAGTCGAGCTGGATAGGTACCAGACCATCCTGAAAACCCACAGAATTGGCCTGAGATGCAGGAAGATACATCTGGATCTCTACAAATGAACATCTCCAGCACTGAGTATTGAGGTACGAAGTGGGAAGCCATGAATCCGTGCACAGATATCTGAAGATAAATGGAAGGGGGAGGGAGCTGCCGTGTTCGGACGCCAGGAAGCGATAGCCACCTGCACCGGGGAGCGGGCTGACTCACCGACTGGCACCCGCAAGAGAGCAGACTGAGACCGTGAGCCAGGGAATGTGCACAACCAGTCTGAAAACCAGAGCTCTGGAGTGGGCATGAACCACACTGAAACGGAGCTCCGGAGCACGTGGGGGCAGCTGGCGGCTGGCGGTGTTAGAAACACAAAAGACAGAGATGTGCCAGCCCTGGAAGTGAGGCCTGGGACGCCGGGTGTGGGGCACACAACCCGGGACGCTGTAGGGTTTAGCAGCACCAACAGAAACAGAGTTAAAGTGGCCAGAAGAGCTCAGGGGAGAGCGGACTGCAATCTCTCCGTTCTGAGACAGAGGCTGGGATTCAGCCACTGCTGCTCTGACTCTCAGAAGAGGCACAGCAAATCGCCAGGGAAAGCCACCAGAGAACAAAAGCCTGGAAATACTGGCTCACAGTGTGCCCATCCCCATCCCCCCTTGCAGGGGACAGGGAGACTCTACCCAAACAGGGTTGCCTGAGTATCGGCACGGCAGGCCCCTCCCCCAGAAGGAAGGCTGAAAAATCAAGAAGCCCACATCCCTAAGGTCCCTATAAAACAAGCGTACACTGCATGGGTCCTGGTCAACAATTTGGGCTCTGGGCAACCCCGCAACCTCTCCTCATCAGAATGATGAGAAGGAGAAATCCCCCCCAGCAAAGAAAAGACAATGAGCCTTAGCCTCTGCCACAGAACTAATGGATATGGATATAACCAAATTATCAGAAATGGAGTCCAGAGTAACAATGGTCAAGATGATGTGTAGACTTGAAAAAAGTATTAACGAAAATGTTAATGAGAATATAGAATCTCTAAGGGCGGAAATGAGAGCGAACCTGGCAGAAATTAAAAATGCTATGAATCAAATGCAGTCAAAACTAGATGCTCTGACAGCCAGGGTGAATGAGGCAGAAGAACGAATCAGCGAATTGGAGGACGGGTGAGTAGAAGAGAAAACTAAAACAGAAACTTGGCTCAAAAAAAATCTAATCTCAAGAATGTAGGTTACGGGAGATTACTGATTCAATGAAACATTCCAATGTCAGAATCATTGGCATCCCCGAGGGGATGGAGAAAAACAGAGGTCTAGAAGAGATATTTGAACAAATTGTAGCTGAAAACTTCCCTGATCTAGCAAAGGAAACAAGCATTCATGTCCAAGAGGCAGAGAGGACCATCCAAGCTCAACCAGGACAAACCTACGCCACGGCATGTCATAGTGCAATTCGCAAATATTAGATCCAAGGATACAGTATTGAAAGCGGCCAGGGCAAAGAAATTTCTCACGTACCAAGGCAAAGGTATCAGGATTACGTCAGACCTGTCTACAGAGACCTGGAATGAGAGAAAGGCTTGGGGGGGCATTTTTAAAGCTCTTTCAGAGAAAAACATGCAGCCAAGGATCCTTTATCCAGCAAGGCTGTCATTCAGAATTGATGAGAGATAAAGACCTTCCAGGATCACCAGTCACTGGCCAATTTTGTAACCATGAAACCAGCCCTGCAGGAGATATTAAAGGGGGTTCTATAAAAGTAAAAAGGTCCCAAGAGTGATACAGAATGGAAAGTTACAATCTATAGGAAAAAAACACTTCACAGGCAACATGGCATCATTAAAATCATATCTCTCA
>NC_048238.1:109916304-110004438 GCF_002007445.2 Ailuropoda melanoleuca
AGTAGCAATTCTCATATCAGACAGATTGGATTTTAAACTAAAGACTGTAGTTAGAGACACAGAAGGGCACTATATTATTCTTTTTTTTTAAAGATTTTATTTACATATGACAATTATTAATATATATGCCCCCAACAGGGGAGCAGCAAGATACACAAGCCAACTCTTAACCAAAATAAAGAGACATATAGATAAGAACACAGTAATAGTAGGGGACCTCAACACCCCACTATCAGAAATAGACAGAACACCCTGGCAAAAACTAAGCAAAGAATCAAAGGCTTTGAATGCCATACNACAGAAGGGCACTATATTATTCTTAAAGGAAGTATTCAACAAGTGGATATGACAATTATAAATATATATGCCCCCAACAGGGGAGCAGCAAGATACACAAAACGACTCTTAACCAGAATAAAGAGACATATAGATAAGAACACAGTAATAGTAGGGGACCTCAACACCCCACTATCAGAAATAGACAGAACACCCTGGCAAAAACTAAGCAAAGAATCAAAGGCTTTGAATGCCATACTCGACGAGTTGGACCTCATAGATATATATAGAACACTACACCCCAGAACCAAAGAATACTCATTCTATTCAAATGCCCATGGAACATTCTCAAGAATAGATCATGCTCTGGGACACAAAACAGGTCTCAGCCAATACCAAAAGATTGAAATTATCCCCTGCATATTCTCAGACCACAACGCTCTGAAATTGGAACTCAACCACAAGGAAAAACCTGGAAGAAACTCAAACACTTGGAGGCTAAGAACCATCCTGCTCAAGAATGACTCGATAAACCAGGAAATCAAAAAACAAATTAAACAATTTATGGAGACCAACGAGAATGAATACACAACGGTCCAAAACCTATGGGATACTGCAAAGGCAGTCCTAAGGGGGAAATACATAGCCATCCAAGCCTCACTCAAAAGAATAGAAAAATCTAAAATGCAGTTTTTATAATCTCACCTCAAGAAGCTGGAGCTGAAACAGAAGAACAGGCCGAACTCATGCACGAGAAAGCAATTGATCAAGATTAGAGCATAGATCAATGAATTAGAATCCAGGAGCACAGTAGAGCAGATCAACAGAACTAGAAACTGGTTCTTTGAAAGAATAAATAAAAAAGATATGCCACTGGGCAGACTTATTCAAAAGAATAGAGAAAGGACCCAAATTAATAAAATTATGAATGAAAAGGGAGAGGTCACTGCCAACACCAAAGAAATAGGAAGGGTTATTAGAAATTTTTATCAACAGCTTTATGCCAATAAATTAAACCTGGAAGAGATGGAGACCTTTCTGGAAAAANGCAATCTGGAAGAGATGGAGGCCTTCCTGGAAACCTATAAACTACCAAGACTGAAACAGGAAGAAATTGATTTTTTAAACAGACCAATTAATTATGAAGAGATTGAAGCAGTGATTAAAACCCTTCCAAAAAACAATTCTCCAGGGCCTGATGCATTCCCCGGGGAATTCTACCAAACATTCCAAGAGGAAATAATACCTATTCTCCTAAAGCTATTTCAAAAAATATAAACAGAAGGAAAACTACCAAACTCATTTTATGAGGCCAGTTTTACCTTGAACCCCAAACGAGGCAAAGACCCCATCAAAAGGAGAATTACACACCGATATCCCTGATGAATATGGATGCCAAAATTCTCAACAAGATCCTAGCTAATAGGATCCAACAGTACATTAAAAAGATTACCCATCATGACCAAGTGGGATTCATCCCTGGGATGCAAGGATGGCTCAGCATTCGCAAATCTATCAGTGTGATAGATTATATCAACAAGAAAAAAGCCAAGAATCATATGATCCTCTCATTTGATGCAGAAAAAGCATTTGACCAAATAATCATCCTTTCCTGATTAAAACCCTTCAGAGTGTAGGGATAGAGGGTACCTTCCTCAATTTTATAAAAACCATCTATGAAAAGCCTACAGAAAATATCATTCAAACAGGGAAAAGCTGGAAGCCTTTTCCTTAAGATAAGGAAAAAGACAAGGATGCCCACTCTTACCATTATTATTCAGCATAGTACAAGAAGTCCTTGCAACAGCATTCAGAAAGCAAGAAGGTATAAAAGGTACCCAAATCAGCAAAGAAGAAGGCAAATTGTCTCTCTTCGCAGATGACATGATACTCCATATGGAAAACCCAAAAGAATCCACCCCCAAACTACTAGAAGTTATAGATNGATACTCTATATGGAAAACCCAAAAGAATCCACTCCCAAACTATTAGAAGTTATAGAGCAATTCAGTAATGTGGCGGGATACAAAATCAATGCTCAGAAATCAGTTGCATTTCTATACATGAATAATGAGATGGAAGAAAGAGAAATTAGGGAATTCATTCCATTTACAACTGCACCAAAAATCATACGTTATCTTGGAATTAACTTAACCAGAGACATAAAGGATCTATATTCTAGAAACTACAAATCACTCTTAAAAGACATTGAAGAAGACACAAAAAGATGGAAAAATATTCCATGCTCATGGATCGGAAGAATTAGCATAGATAAAATGTCCATGCTACCCAGAGCAATCTATACTTTCAATGCTACCCCGATCAAAATATCAATGACATTTTTCAAAGAACTGGGAAAAACAGCCCTTAAAAATGTGTGGAACCAGAAAAGACCACAAATCACCAAGGATTTGTTGAAAAGGAAAAACAAACCTGGGGGCATCACAATGCCGGATTTCAAGTTGCACTACAAAGCTGTGATCACAAAGACAGCATGGTACTGGCACAAAAACAGACACATAGANGGAGGGCACGTATTGCATGGTGCACTGGGTGTTATACGCAACTAATGAAGCATCAAACTTTACATCGGAATCTGGGGATGTACTGTATGGTGATTAACACAATATAATAAAATAAAATTAAAAAAAAAAGACATTGAAGAAGACACAAAAACATGGAAAAATATTCCATGCTCATGGATTGGAAGAATTAACATAGTTAAAATGTCCATACTACCCAGAGCAATCTACACTTTCAATGCTATCCCGATCAAAATACCGAGGACATTTTTCAAAGAACTGGAACAAATAGTCCTTAAATTTGTATGGAACCAGAAAAGGCCCCGAATCTCCAAGGAACTGTTGAAAAGGAAAAACAAAGCTGGGGGCATCACAATGCCGGATTTCGAGCTGTACTACAAAGCTGTGATCACAAAGACAGCATGGTACTGGCACAAAAACAGACACATAGACCAATGGAACAGAATAGAGAACCCAGAAATGGACCCTCGGCTCTTTGGGCAACTAATCTTTGATAAAGCAGGAAAAAACATCCAGTGGAAAAAAGACAGTCTCTTCAATAAATGGTGCTGGGAAAATTGGACAGCTCCATCCAATAGAATGAAATTGACCACCCTCTCATACCATACACAAAGATAAACTCCAAATGGTTGAAAGACCTCAGTGTGAGACAGGAATCCATCAAAATCCTAGAGGAGAACATAGGCAGCAACCTCTACGACATCGGCCACAGCAACCTTATTCACGACACATCCCCAATGGCAAGAGAAACAAAAGAAAAAATGAACTTGTGGGACTTCATCAAGATAAAAAGCTCTGTACAGCCAAGGAAACAGTCAAAAAAACTAAGAGACAGCCCACAGAATGGGAGAATATATTTGCAAATGACACTACAGATAAAAGACTGGTATCCAAGATCTACAAAGAACTTCTCAAACTCAATGCACATGAAACAAACAAATCATAAAATGGGCAGAAGATATGACCAGTTTTCCAATGATGACATGCAAATGGCTAACAGACACATGAAAAAAATTTCAAAATCATTAGCCATCAGGGAAATTCAAATCAAAACCACACTAAGTTACCGCCTTACTCCAGTTAGAATGGCAAAACTTGACGAGACAAGAAACAATTGTCGGAGAGGATGTGGAGAAAGGGGATCCTTCCTACATTGTTGGTTGGAATGCAAGTTGGTACAGCCACTCTGGAAAGACGTGTGGAGGTCCCTTAAAAAGTTAAAAATTGAGCTAACCTATGATCCAGCAATTTCACTACCGGGTATTTACCCCAAGGATACAGACATAGTGCAGAGAAGGGCCATATGCACCCCACTGTTCATAGCCGAATTGTCCACAATAGCTAATTCGTGGATGGAGCCGAGATGCCTTTCAACAGATGACTGGATTAAAAGGATGTGGTCCATATATACAGGGAATATTACTCAGCTATCAAAAAGAATGATTTCTCAACATTTGCTGCAGCATGGATGGCACTGGAGGAGATAATGCTAAGTGAAATATGTCAAGCAGAGAAAGACAATTATCATATGGTTTCTCTCATCTATGGAAGTTAAGAAGTAGGGAGATTGATAGGAGAAGAAAGGGATTAAGAAAGGGGGGTAATCAGAAGGGGACATGAAGCATGAGAGCCTATGGACCCTGAGAAACAAACTGAGGGCTTCAGAGGGGAGGGGCGTGGGGGAATGGTATAGGCTGGTGATGGGTATTAAGGAGGGCATGTATTGCAACTAATGAAGCATCAAACTTTACATCGGAATCTGGGGATGTACTGTATGGTGATTAACACAATATAATAAAATAAAATAAAATNAAAAAAAAAAAAAAAAAAAAAAAAAAAAAAAAAAAAAAAAAAAAAAAAAAAAAAGGAGGGCATGTATTGCATGGTGCACCGGGTATTATATGCAACTTAATAAATGATCGAACTTTACATCAAAAACCAGGGATGTACTGTATGGTGACTAATATAATATAATAAAAAATATTAGTATAAAAAATAATTTTATAATCATTAGCAATAGTATTCTAGCCTTGAATATCTACACTAGAAATTAGAAGTACTGAGCTCTGCCACTTACTTGTTTTGTATCTTGGGTGTGTTACTTCATCTCTCTCTGCCCCATTCTCCCCATCCACGAATATTTCCTACAGTCTCTATACCCTAGAATTTTGACAAAGCTAACTGTTGTACCCAAAGACATCTAGAATTCAGGAAAACTGAGTAGTCGGACCCTGTTTCTGAGTGTTAGCATGCTCAAGAGGATGGAGAATGTGGGTCTGGGTCAAGTGGGGCACGGAAGAAGTTCTAATGTGGTGAGATATATTATATAGAAAAGCAAGCCGAGTGGCAAGTTAAGCTGGCCAAGCAGTAGGGGGACCATGAACTTGCCTTGTCCTTCAAATACAACTAGACCAACATTCAAGTATTTTAAACAATGAGGAAGATGTTCTTGGATGGAGAGAATGTGGCTCATGTGAGGCTTATCTTGACAAGCAAATCAAAGCACACCCACATAGAGGTCTGAACACTCCCCACTACAAGCAAGTAGCAACTCTGTGGAGGAAGGACCAGTTGGAAAGAGCAGGCAAAGCACAACAGCAGAGTGTACACAGCATACACAAGAAACATTTCCTAAAGGTTTTGTTGCTATTGCTGTTGTTGTTATTGCTGTTTTTCTTGGTTTCTTTTCTTTTTTTTTCTATCCTCCTTTCTTTTCTGGACACAGTGACTAGACAGAGAAATTACCCCAGAAGAAAGAACAGGAGGTAATACTCACTGCCAGGGATTTAATCAATAGGGATATAAGTAAAATGCCTGAAATAGAATTTAAAACAATGATTATAAAGATAGTAGCTGGGCTTGGAAAAAGCATAAAAGACACTAGAGAATCCCTTACTATAGAAATAAAAGAACTAAAATCTAATGGGGTCAAAATTATAAATGCTATTACTGAGAGGCAGTCATAAATAGAGGATTTAACAGCAAGGATAAATGAGGCAGAAGAGAGAGTCAGCAATATAAAAAACAAAATGATGGAAAATAAAGAAGTGGAAAAGAAGAAACACAAAAACTGGATCATGAAGGGAGACTTCAAGAATTCAGCAATTCCGTGAAGTGAAATAATATCCGGATAATAAGGGTCCCAGAAGATGAAAAGCAGAAGAGAGGGACAGAAGGCTTATTTGAATAAACTACAGCTGAGAACTTCCCTAACCTGAGGGAGGAAACAGACTTTCAAGTCCAGGAGGCACAAAGAACCCCCACACCAAAATCAATAAAAATACCTTGAAATATAATAGTGAAGAAAGGGATAAAGAAAAGGGGGGTAATCAGAAGGGGGAATGAAACATGAGAGACTATGGACTATGAGAAACAAACTGAAGACTTCAGAGGGGAGGGGGTGGGGGAAGGGGATAGACTGGTGATGGGTAGTAAGGAGGGCACGTATTGCATGGTGCACTGGGTGTTATACGCAACTAATGAAGCATCAAACTTTACATCAGAATCAGGGGATGTACTGTATGGTGATTAACATAATATAATAAAATAAAATTAATAAAAAAAATAGTGAAACTTCCAAATTTCAAAGAAAAAGAGAAAGTCCTGAAAGTAGCTTGGGACAAGAGGTCCTTAACATACAAGGGTAGATGACACATAAAGCTGACAGCAGACCTGTCCATAGAGACCTGGCAGGCCAGAAAGGTCAGGCATGATATATTTGATGTGTTAAATGGGAAAAATATGCAGCCAAAAATATTGTATCCAGCAAGGCTGGCAGTAAGAATAGAAGAAGAGATAGTTTCTAGTATTAACAAAAACTAAAGGAATTAGTGAACATTAAACCAGCCCTGCAAGAAATATTAAAGGGGATCCCATCAGTGAAGAGAGTGCCCAAACATAACAAAGACCAGAAAGGAACAGAGACAATCTACAAGAACAGTGACCTTACAGGTAATACAATGGCACTAACTTCATATCTTTCAGTAATTACTCTGAATGTAAATGGACTAAATGCTCCAATCAAAAGATACAGGGTATCAAAATGGATTTTTAAAAAAAGCCCCATCAATATGCTGCTTAGAAGAAAATCATTTTAGACCCAAAGACACCACCACATTGAAAGTGAGGGGGTGGAGAACCATTTATCATGCAAATGGGCATCAAAAGAAGCCTTATATCAGACAAACTAGATTTTAAACCAAAGATTGTAATAAGAGATAAGAAGGACACTATATCATAATAAAAGGGTCTATCCAACAAGATCTAACAATTATAAATACTTATGCCTCTAACACGGAAGCAGCCAAATAAACCAATTAATAACAAAATTAAAGAAACACATTGCTAATAATACAATAAGAGTAGGGGAATTTTACACCCTACTGACATCAATGGACAGGTCATCTCAAATGAAGATCAACAAGGAAACAAGGGCTTTGAATGACACACTGGACCAGATGGACTTAACAGATATATTCAGAGCATTTCATCTCAAAGCAGTAGAATCCACATTCTTCTCAAGAGCACATGGAACATTGTCCAGAATAGATCACGTACTGGGTCACAAATCAGGTCTCTATCACTACAAAAATGATTGAGATTATTCCATGCATATTTTCAGACCACAGTGCTTTAAAACTTGAAGTCAACTACAATAAAAAAAAATTGGAAGGACGACAAATATACAGAGGTTAAAGAACATCCTACTGAAGATTGAATGGGTCAGCCAGAAAATTAAAGAATAAATTATATTTATTTATTTGACACAGAGAGAGAGTGAGCACAAGCAGGGATAGCGGCAGCCAGAGGGAAAGGAAAAGCCCAATGTGGGGCTCAATCCCAGGACCCTGGTATCATGACTGGAGCTGAAGGNTTCAACAAAAATAGGAGCTGGTTCCTTGAAAGAATTAATAAGATTGATAAACCCCTAGCTGGACTTATGAAAAAGAAAAGAGGAAGGACACAAATAAATAAAATCATGAATGAAAGAGGAGAGATCACAACCAACACCAAAGAAATACAAACAATTATAAGAGAATATTATGAGGAATTATATGCCAACAAATTAGGCAATCTGGAAGAAATAGATGCATTCTAGAAACATATAAACTACCAAAACTGAAACAGGAAGAAATAGAAAAGCTGAACAGACCAGCAAAAAAATTGAATCGGTAATCAAAAAAATTGAATCGGTAATCAAAAATCTCCCAAAAAACAAGAGTCCAGGGCTGGATGGCCTCCCAGCAGAATTCTACCCAACATTTAAAGAAGAATTAACTCTGATTCTCTGAAACTGTTTCAAAAAATAGAAATGGAAGGAAAACTTCCAAACTCATTCTATGAGGCCAGCATTAACTTGATCCCAAAACCAGAGAAGACCCCATTAAAAAGAATTACAGACCAATATCCTTGATGAAGATGGATGCAATAATTTTCTCCAAGACCCTAGCTAATAGCATCCAACAGTACATTCAAAAGATTATTCACCATGACCAAGTGGGATTTATTCCTGGGCTGTAAGCATGGTCCAACATCCACAAATCAATCAATGTGATACACCACATTAAAAAAAGAAAGGAAAGAACAATATTATCCTCTCAATAGATGCAGAAAAAGCATTTGACAAAATATAGCATATTTTCTTGAAAAAACTGTCTGCCATGTAGGGATAGAGGGAACATTCCTCAATATCATAAAAGCCATATATGAAAAACTCACAACAAATATCATCCTCAATGGGGAAAAACTGAGAACTTTTCCCCTAAGGTTAGGAAAACAGAGGGATGTCCACCCTCACCACTGTTGTTCAATGTATTACTGGAAGTCCTAACCTCAGCAATCAGACCACAAAAAGAAATGAAAGACTTCCAAATCAGGAAAGAAATGAAACTTTCAATCTTTGCAGACAACATGATACTCTATGTAGGAAACCCAAAAGACTCCACCAAAAAATTGCTAGTACTGATACAGGAATTCAGCAAAGTCACAGGATATGAAATCAATACACAGAAGTCAGTTGCATTTAATACAATTCTACCAAAATATCATCAGCATTTTTCACAGAGCTGGAATAATCCTAAAATTTGTTTGGAACCAGAAAAGACCCTGAACAGTCAAAACAATCTTGAAAAAGAAAAGCAAGCTGGAGGCATCACAATCTGGACTTCAGACTGTATTACAAAGATGTAGTCATCAAGGGAAAACAAAATAAAGGGAAAACAGAGAGGGAGGCAAACCATAAGAGACTCCTAACTATAGGAAACAAACTGAGGGTCGCTGGAGGGGATGTAGTTGGGGGGATGGGGTAATTGGCAGATGGGCATTAAGGAGGGTACTTAAAGAAATGAGCACTGGGTGTTGTATGCAACTGATGAATCACTGAAATCTACTTCTGAAACTAATACAGAATATGTTAATTAAATTGAATTTAAAGAAAAATTAAAAAAAGAAAAGCAAGGAGAGAAGGCCTCTTAAGTCTACCCATAGAGTCAGCTGTGTGTGCTGTAGCCTCTTGGGTTTCTTTAATATCTTGGTCCCTCATGTACCTTACTTATAACTTTGCCGTGTAAATGAAAATTCAGACTGGAAAAGTCAGTACAATTTCAACAGAGAGACCCTAAAGAAGTACCTTTGTAAAAACTATGTAGTTATCAAGACCACAGCCTTCAAAATGAGCACTCATTTTCCCCAGGAGGCAATTAGAATTAATCATACTTCATGTACCTGCCGAACTCAGACACCACCACAAAGGGAAAGCTTTTTGTTAATTCACTGTCAGTCAGGCTTAATCCTATTCCAGATAGTACATTACTGAATATGACCCAGTCACCCATTTCTTCTTACAACCCCTTTCTCCCAAACTTTCCTAACTCTCCAAGTCTGCTGTTCTATGACCAGCAGATTCACCTATATTCTCAATTTCTTCTTCAAATGCACAACCTCTTTTGATCTTAACTAAAACCTGACTCTCATACTGAGTGTACTAGTTTCTGTTCTCAAAACATGGTTGATCATTCAGAATCAAGAACTCAACAGATAGAGGTACATATTCTCCTTGATCTCTAGTATTCCTTAGAAATTGCACTATCATAGTCATGGTAATCTGTGCTTCTGTGAGATTTCTACCATCTGGTAATATCCCTCTTCAGCCTTTCTCATAGGTATTGTCTATAGAATACTTCCATCAACCCAAAGTTTCCTTTGAGACCATTCCATCCCCTCCTTGGTCCCAGGTAACCACTCTTCTACTTTCTTGGTTAGATATTTCCCCCCTCGAGTTTCATACATATTATACAGTATGTACTCATTAGTGTCTGGCTTTCCTCACTCAGCATAGTTTTCTTTAGGTTCATTCATGTTGTTGCATTTATCTTTAGTTCATTACTGTTAATTTCAGACTAACATTCCACTGCATTGATATAACATAATTTGTTTATCCATTCACCTATTAATGGACATCTGGACTGTTTCCAATGTTCAACTATTATGAATAAAGCTGCTGGGAAGATTTACATCTAAGTCTTTGTGTGATCTTATGTTTTCATTTTCCTTAGTAAACACCTAGGGGTGGAAATACATGATTGTATTATAAGCATGTGTTTAACTATAGGAGACTGCCAGTTTTCTAAAGTGTTTGTACCATTTAACATTCCCATTAGATGTATGGGTTTCAGTCAGCATGAACATTTGACTTATGAAAATTAAATATTAATTGGTACCTTAACACATTTCCTTGACAATGAAGTCCTTGGAACATTTTATCTCCATCTCAACTTATATACACTACATTATGGTCCAGTCTTTTACTCTAAATATATTGTATGCCCAATAAGCCACTGTTATCATTTTATACATTCAATAGTCATTTAGCATTTCCCATATAGTTATTATTTTCACTTTTAAAATTCATTTTAAACCTTCCTTCTGGGATAATTTTCCCTTTGCTTGAAGAATTCCCTTTAGTGCAGGTTTGATGATAATGAATTTTTAGTTTGTTTTTTGTCTGAAAGGGTCCTTATTGTTTCTGTTGAAGTCAGGGTAGTCTATTATTACTTTAAAGGCAATGTACTTTTTTCTGGGCTACTTTAAAGATTCCTTGCTCTCTCTTTTTGTTTGTTTGTTTCCAAAAGTTGCACTATAATGTGTCTCTGTTTGTTTTTTAATTTATCCTTCTTGGGTTCATAGAGCTTTTTGTAATTGTGCCTTTATGTCCTTTATCAGGCTTGGACAGGATTCAGCCACTGTCTCTTCAAAAATTGCTTCTATACCATCTCTCAGTTTTCTTTTAGGAATCCAATTACTTCTGTGATAGACCTTTCCAATAAATCATATACTGTTTCTCTCTCTTCTGCATTTTACACATTTTTGTCTTTCTGGGCCTCATTCTAGTTCTTTTTTTTTTAAATAAAGATTTAATTTATTTATTTGACAGAGAGAGAGGCAGCGAGAGAGGGAACACAAGCAGGGGGAGTGGGAGAGGGAGAAGCAGGCTTCCCACTGAGCAGGGAGCCTGGTGCGGGGCTCGATCCCAGAACACTGGGATTACGACCTGAGCCAAAGGCAGACACTTAACGACTGAGCCACCCAGGTGCCCCTGGGCCTCATTCTAAATATTTTTTCAGTTCACAGGTTTTCCCTTCAATTGTATCTAAACCACTGAGTTTTTATCTATATTTTCAAGTTTTAGAATTTCCACTGTGCTTACTCTCTCATGTGCTCTTTCTCTCTACACAAACACATTGTCTATGATAGAATTATCATGTTAGTTTAACCTACTTAAATGTGTTCATCATAGCTATTTGAAAGTTTGATAACTCAAATATCTGGAGTTTTAGTAGGTCAATATTTTTTAATTGAGCTATAAATTATATACAATAAAATAGAAATTGTACATTTCAAATTGCTTGGGCAAATGTACACAGTTGTATAACTACTACCCCAATGAAGATATAGAATATTCTACCAAACCAACAAGTGCCCTTATACTCATTTTTTTTAAAGATTTTATTTATTTATTTGACAGAGATAGAGACAGCCAGCGAGAGAGGGAACACAAGCAGGGGGAGTGGGAGAGGAAGAAGCAGGCTCATAGCGGAGGAGCCTGATGTGGGGCTCGATCCCAGACCGCTGGGATCACGCCCTGAGCCGAAGGCAGACGCTTAACCTCTGTGCCACCCAGGCGCCCCCCTTATACTCATTTTCAATCAATCCACTGCCCCAGAGCTTTGGTTTCTAACACCATACCTTAGGTTTTTGTCTGTCTTAGAATTATACTGTTATGTGAATCAATGGTTGTCAATGCACTGTATGAATACGCTACAATATAAACACCCATTCACTTGTTGATGTATATCTGGATATTTTCCAGTTTGGGATTTTATGAATAAAGTAATTATTCATGACCATTCTTGTATAAGCCTTTTATATATATTTTCATTTCACTTGGGTATGAAGTGAAATACCTAGATTTTAGCATTAATGTATTAACTTTATAAGAAATAGCCAAACTGTTTTTCCTATGTGGTTGTACCATTTTACATCCTCACCAGCAGTATATGAGAATTCCATGTGTTCCTCAACTTCACAAATATTTGGAATTGTCAGTCTCTTTAATTTTAGCCACTCTAGTGTTTATAAAGTGATGTCTCCATGTAGTTTTAATTTATATTTTCCTGATATAAAATGATGTTAAATATATTTTCATGTTCTTATGGGACATTTACATATCAGTGAAATGTCTGTTCATGTATTTTTCCAATTTTTAAAATTAGATTCTTTGTATTTTTATCATTGAATTTAAGGATCTCTTTATATTTTTCAAATAGATGCTTTGTCAATCTGTACATATATAAAATATATTCTTACAGTCTATGGCTTGCCTTTTCATTCTCTTAATGTTGTTCTTCGATGAGTGGTAATTTTTAATTTTGATGAAGTCCAATTTATTGTTTTATTCTTCACTTATTTTTTTTTGTATACTAAGGAGTTTCCGCCTTCCAAAGGTTACAAAGACATTGTCTTATATTTAGTTCTAAAAGCATGACATTTTAACTTCTATATTTAAGCCTATGATCAATCTCCAGTTAATTCTCTGCAATGCCATCTCTGTCATAAATCAAGTTTTTATATATGTGGTTCTACCTTTACTTTCTCTATAGTGTTTATTTTTCTTTCCTTTGTGCCTATAACATACACTCTAAATTTCTATATCTTTTTAATCATTTTTGACATCTTGGGGGGCAAGTCTCTTCACTTTATTCTTTTTTAAAAAGATTTATTTATTTATTTTAGAGAGAGAGAGAGAGAGAATGCAAGCAGAGAGGGGGAGGGCGGAGAATCTCCAGCAGACTCCCTATTGAGTGTGGAGCCCAACACGGGGCTCACTTTCACCACCCTGAGACCATGACCTGAGCCAAAATCAAGTCAGATGCTTAACCAACTGAGCCACCCAGGTACCCCCACTTTGTTCTTATTTAGGAGGATATTGGCTATTCTTGGCTCTTTTTTCTTTTATAAAAAGTCTACAATCATTTTTTGAATTAATGTTTTATGTTGGAGGTTCTTACATCAATGCAGTTAGTGTTAACTATGAACTCTAAACTCAAGTGAACCCAAGTTTAAATTAAAAAATAAAATCTTAAGGAATCCTACATTTTACAGAGCCCAGGCCAAAACAGACATTATGCTTTATTGTCTCCTTGCACTGATTACTGTATTTTTCTTTTTCTTTTAAAGATTGTATTCATCTATTTGTCAGAAAGAGAGAGTGAGCACGAGCAGGGGAAGTGGCAGGCAGAGGGAGAAGCAGGCTCCCTGCTGAGCAAAGAGCCCACTGCGGGACTCAATCCCAGGACCCTGGGATCATGACCTGAGCCAAAGACAGATGCCTAACCGACTGAGCCACCCAGGCATCCTGATTACTGTATTTTTCTAGTGCTCTTTCTAGGGCATAATCCTTCAGTGGTATTGGATTTATAGGATGAATCCTTGTATTCATTTCCCATGGTTTATGTAAAAAAATTACCACAAATTTAGTGGCTTAAAGTAACACAAATATTTTTTTCTTACACTTTTGGAGGCCAGAAGTCTGGCAGTTTTAGGGGCCCCTTCCTCCTCTTTTAAACCCAACAGCATAGCATCTTCAAATCTCTTCAGCTTCTTTCATCACATTGCCTTTTGCTCTGTAGTCAAATACCTTTTTGTTCTATAGTCAAATACCTTTTTGCCTACCTCTTATAAGGACACTTGTGATTTATATTTATTAGCCAGATAATCCAGGATAATCGCTCCATCACAAGATCCTCAACTTAGTGCACATTTGCAACACCCCTTTTGCCACATAAGGTAACATTCACAAGTTCCAGAGATCAGGACATGAATATATTTGGTAGTTATTCCCAGCCCTAGTTCTAATCCTAAACTTCACTCAGGCTCAAAGCCTTTCTTGTGTAAACTTAAAACTCAAAATCTTATTTACCAAGACTAGTAGTCCATTTTCCAGCTATAACAGTATGAGTTCATGTGATTAACACTCTAATTTTTAGTTCCCTCTTCCATTTGGGCCCCTGAGTATTTCCTTTAATTTCTAGCAGCCCACATATTTAAAAAGAATGTTTTCTGTGTTTTATCTAACTTTTCTAGGATTTTCTAGAGGAAGACTTTTCAGGGTATGTAGTTTGTTATATTTTTAAAAACTTGTTGACTCCTATATTCTGCTACCTCCACTTCACTAGAACTGTTCAAGATCACTAACAACAAAGCATACAGTTTCCATCTGCATCTTGCCTAAAAAAACAGAATTTATACCAGATGATTATTCCCTGCTTCTTGAAACATTCTCCTCTTGATTTCCATGATATCACACCTTTCTAGTTTTTTTCCCCTTACTTTACAGGTTACTCTTGCTCTTTCTCTACTGCAATTTCTTCTGCCTGACCTAAAATGCTGCTTCTTTCTAAAACATCATTTACTATTTTAACTACATAATATAGCTTCAGGATATTGGTAGGAAATATTGGCCTTCTGTGTGGGTATGTAGTATGTGCCTCACAGTTACCACTGCCATGGAGGCAGTTTAGTAGACCAAAAAGAGTGAATATTTGTCTCCTAAAAGTTTTTACAGTGGGGAAAACAGGCAGAAAATGTTTTATATGTTTTAAGTCTCCCAGAGAAAAATGCTAAGGATGTACAAATCTCTTTTTAGACATCAGTAACTTTCTATTAAAGAAAATTTCCCTGATTGTAGGTACTATTGAAAGATCCTTCAAACTTTGTGTAGCCTTTACTGATAATTTATACTTTCAAAAAAGCTAGAGGAGAAACAGCAATGTCAGATATAAAAAAAATGGATCATAAAAAAGCACCCAATCCACTTCTCTGTTGTCAACTTAGTTTCCCACTTGTCACCTTTTTCCAGCTCTGCCCACTAATTTCCTCTTTTTCACCGAAGGCTCAGTCCCTCCCCAGTTCCTGAAGCAAACCTGACTGAGAAAAGAAGCATTTTAGTAACCTTACTACTCCAACACTCTTTTCCCACCTTTTTCTTAAGAATTCAGTTGCTTGAAACACCAGGATCTGATGACTCAATTACTAATGCTGGGCCCAGGCATTGCTCGCATCCACTCTCCTTATCCCTACTATGACAGTCCATCATAAGACTTTGCCAATGCCCTCATCTGCTCATTATCCATAAAACAACACTCACCAAAGACCGTGCGGGCAGGGACAGACTCTCTGTTGAGCCAGAAAGACACTTGTGACAGAATGACAGTCATGATACATGGCAAGTAGGTCTGGATCACAAAGTAGCCAATTTTTCGCTTGAGATGGAAGTGGGTTGTCATGACGACATATTCTCCTGGAGAGAGAAAAATTAGGCAATATATAGCTGACTAAACATTGTTAAATCAAGGTGGGTCCCAATTCAGTTCACTAAGTTCTTTAATCATATATTCAAAACAAGACATTCCAGCACCTCGCTGGTTCACATAACCAGATCTCTTTAATAATCATGAAGTAGTGCATTTTTATGCAAAAATATATGCTAACACTGTACCAACACAGCTTGCTCAGAGCAATTTTGATACAGATTCATTCAAATGAATAAGTGTCTTAAATAATAATAAATAACAGTCTCATCTACAGCATTTGCTATGTGATTGGCACTCTTCTGGCACTTTAACATTTAAATTCTTAAAATACTTACTGTTTATAACAATGTTATAAGGTGGATACTACTGTTATCCTCATTTTATAGTCCAACAAACTGAGGCAAAGAGAGATTGAGGAATTTTACAAGGTTATTCAGCTACTAAGCAGTGGAGTCTGAATTCAAGGCCATATGGGTTAGTTCCACAGCTTATGCTTTTTAACCACAATGCTCGGCTGTTTGAGTGGACTCATAGAGTTAGAACCAAAAGCTCATATAGCAGAATGTGGGCTGGCCTGTATCACCCCACTCTAAAACAAGAGTGAACACTTATTTAGCTCTTATTATATGCCAAACAACTTTGAGCATTTTGTCTCTGCCCTTCATCTCTCCCCCTCTCTCTCAAATAAATAAAAAAAAATTAAGAAATATCTTCTGCCTAGGCTTCCTACTTTTATGTGTTGAATTGTGTCTCCCAGAAAGATATGGTGAAGTCCTAACCTTCTTGAGAAAAAAAGGTTGTTGCAGGTAGAATTAATTAAGATGAGGTCATACTGGAGTAAGATGGTCCCTAACCCACTATGACTGATGTTTGTACAAAAGGAAGACAGACACACACAGGGAGATATATGATCATGTGGAATATTTGATATATAAAATATATAACAAATATTCATAAATTAATTATATTTTGTAGATCTGAAAGACAAAGCAAGTGGACTTTTCAAAAAATTATCAAATCAAGCATTTGTTTTAAATAACTGAATATATTTTCTTTAATCTTCTTTTCTAGCCTCTTTCTTTCAATTTCTGTTTTCCTATCTCATTTCCAAAGAAGCAAAGAGCATGCCTAAGATGAGGAGATGGTGAAGTAGGACATCCCTGGCTCAGGTATCCCATCACAAATATATGGATTAGCAACTATTTACAGACAATAATACATTTGTGAAAATCCCAGAACCAGGGAGTAAAACTAAATCACCCTCTTGGAGCACAAAATCCAAGAAAAGCCACATTAGAAATGTAAGAGAAGTGGCTTCACTTCACCACCTACTTCCCTCCCCCAGGCCAGCCCAATGTAGCACCTAGAGGGTTCCTCTGGGTCTATGGTTTCTCTAGTGGTAAATGGAGAGCCTAAGGCAGATATCCAGTTTTCCCCAGCATTCCAGAGCATTCCCCCCTTGCGTCATGGGGAATACTGGGGGAATCAACAGGGCTAGACCATTTGGGGTCAACTAGTAACAAAGAGGGGGTGGTGGTGAAACTTACAGCCATCTGTGCTTGGATCTCGGCGGTGATACCAGGTCCTGCTAGCAAATTTGCCGGATCAGAGTCGAGCCAGCAGTCTGTCCCCAACTGTACAGGAAACCCACCCTCTTAAAGCAGCCTGCAGCTCTGGCAAACAGATGAGTACAGGCAGAGGTACTGCCCAACAGCAGAGTTTGGACCAACAACACAACTCCAGCAGAGGCCTTACCCAATGGTGGTAGTCTAGACAAAAGGATCATCATACCCCTTGGTGTCCTGGTGCCCTCACCCAACAAAATGGAGACCTCTACAGGTCTAAAACACCCTGGCTATCCTGCCTGGGGGTCATAGTTACCCCCAGCTACCAAAATGGACACCTCTACAGGTCAAAACCCCTGGCTGTACTGCTGAGAGGGGGAAGGGGGTCATGGCACTCCAACCACCAAAATGGTGACTTCTGTGAGTTGAAACAGGCCCACTGTAATACCTGGGGATCCCTGCCCCCAAGCAGTAGAACATGCCAGGGTTAACCTGTGTTTCAAAACAGTGTGGTACCCAACCACTGCAAGTAGCTAGTCCCGCATGCAACAGAGGCCCCCTGTGGCCCTGCTGAACAGTGGAGCATGGACCACTGACTCATGAATAGAAAATCTAAACAGATCAATATGGTGCAAGGAGATATAATCAGTAATTAGCACCTACCAACAAAGAAAAGCCCAGGACAAAATACCTTCATGGGTAACCAAACATTTAAAGAAGAATAAATTCCAGTCCTCCTTAAAATCTTCCAAAAAATTGAAAAGGAGAAAATGCTTCCAAACTCATTTTAGAAGGCTAGAACTGCCCTGACACCAAAACCAGATAGACTTAGAATTAAAGAAAATTACAGTTGACTCTTAAACAATGCTGGAGTTAGTGGCACCAAAGACCCACACAATGGAAAATCTGCCTATAACTTCTTACTCCCCCAAAACTTAACTACTAATAACCTACTGTTTACCAGAAGCCTTACCAATAACAGTGGATTAACACACATTTTGTTAATGTGTATATAATACTATATTCTTACGATAAAGTTAGGAAAAAGAAAATGCTATTAAGAAAATCATAAGGGGGGCGCCTGGGTGGCACAGCGGTTGAGCGTCTGCCTTCGGCTCAGGGCGTGATCCCAGCGTTATGGGATCGAGCCCCATCAGGCTCCTCCACTGTGAGCCTGCTTCTTCCTCTCCCACTCCCCCTGCTTGTGTTCCCTCTCTCGCTGGCTATCTCTATCTCTGTCAAATAAATAAATAAAATCTAAAAAAAAAAAAAAAAAGAAAATCATAAGGAAGAGAAAATACATTTATGGTACTGTATTTATTGGTACTGTAAGTTTACCTCATCTATTTATAAGACAAACCATCTGTTAGTGCCTACATCAATATTGTCTTATATAATACAAAACACAGTAAATGCTATACACGTTACTGACATTAGACATCAAAAATGAAAATGTGAAAAACAAATTAATATTTATTTACAAACATAACAATTCATGCTTTGATATCCAAGAAGCAGCAATATGATTGCTTTATGGTAGCCTTGTATAATCAATGTAATTGCTTCATGGTGGCTTAGCCCATAGACTGATGAATGAATCGTCATAAAATTTTTATGGCATACAGTATTACATTCATATTCATAATATGGTATTGGAAACATTGTTACTTTAAGGAAAACACTTGCCCATTATGATAGGCTGATAAGCATTGTCTCCAATTAGAAGAGAGAATTACTGTATGGCAATGTAATTCTTTGAAAGCAAAGTTATAAAACAAAAGACATTATTAATTTTTATATTAAATATCACTCACTTTATGCCTATGTAAGGATCAGACATTCACTTCCATACAAGTCTCACACATGATATTCTTCATAATGAATATTTAGGTGGTGATGATGACACAAAAATGTCTCATACAATTCTTGCGGTACAGTTATTAGATATTCATATGAGGACACAAACACACAACAGATAATAAGTTTATTAACGGTATGCCATGATGATTATTTACTATTCAGTAAGTGGAACTGAATCATTGTAAAGGTCTTCATACTCCTTGTCTTCCGGTTGAGTGGGTGGAGGAAGAAGAGCAGGAATTGGTCTTGCTGTCTCAGGGGTGGCAGAGATAGAAGTGATGGAGGAGATAGAGGGAGGGAGGAGAGACAGGCACATTCAGCATAACTTTACAAAAATACATCGTAATGTCTGTCTGACTTGTTTTTGTTTTCTCATTTCTCTCAAAAACATTTTTATATGGTACCAATCCTTCTTCCACCACTTGCTTTAGTTTCAGTGCCCATATCATAGAAGGGTCCATGTCATAAAAAATGTCAAAAGCTGTCTTGAATAATTCAAATCCTTCTTCTTCCTCATTGTCTGGCAGTGGTTCAGAAGCACTCATCTCCATCAAGTTGTCTTCTATTAATTCTTCAGATGTGGTGTCTATTAGCTCCTGAATTTCTCCAAGATCAGTATCTTGAAACCCTTCAATCCCCACTTTTATTTTTTGCCATATCACAATCTCTTTCATTATTTCTTTGGTTCTATCATACATCATGTGAAGTCATGCACAACATCTGGACACGGTTTTCTCCAGCAGGAATTTATTCAGACTTGATGGCTGTCATGGCTTGTTCTGTAACAATGATGGCATCTTAAGTGTTACAATCCCTCCAGATTTTCATGTTGTTCTCTATATTGGGGTTCTCCTGCATAGGGTTGATGATCTTTTACATAGAGTACCATGTATAATGAAACTTAAAGGTCCTTGTGACCTCCTGATGCAGAGACTGAATTAGAGGTGTTATGTTTGGGGGTAAGTAGACCACTTCAGTGCTTTTGGTGTTGAACTTATGGGTTTCTGGGTAGCCAGTTGCATTGCCCAATATCAAAAGAACTTCAAAAGGCAGTCCCTTACTGACAAGGTACTTCCTGACCTCAGGGACAAAATATTGATGGAACCAATCCAGAAAAAGTGTTTGCATTGTCCAGGCCTTTTGTTGTACAACAAAAAGACTGGCAGCTGGTGTTTATCTTTTCCCTTCAAGGTTGGAGGGTTAGCAGCTTTATAGATAAGGGCAGTCCTGATCATAAACCTGACTACATTTACACACAACAGTAGAGTTAGTCTGTCCTTCCTTTCCTTAAGTCCTGGCATTCACTTCTCTTCCTTACTAATAAGTGTCTTTTGTGGCATTTTCGCCAGTATAGGGCACTTTCATCTGCATTAGAAACCTGTTCAGACAGATATCTTTTTTCCTTGACGATTTTTTAATGGTGTCTGGGAACTTATCTGCTGCCTTTTGGTTGGCAAAAGCTGTTTTTCCCCAAAGATACAGATGTAATGAAAAGAAGGGACATAGACACCCCAGTGTTCATAGCAGCAATGTTCACAATAGCCAAACTGTGGAAGGAGCTGAGATGACCTTCAACAGATGAATGGATAATGAAAATGTGATCCATATATACAATGGAATATTATTCAGCCATCAGAAAGGATGAATACCCACAATTTGCATCAACATGGATGGAACCAGAGGGGATTATGCTAAGTGAAATAAGTCAAGCAGAGAAAGACAATTATCATGTGGTTTCACTCATATGTGGAACATAAGGAATAGAATGGAGGACATTAGGGGAAGGGAGGGAAAACTGAAGGGGGGGAAATCAGAGGGGGAGATGAACCTTGAGAGACTATGGAGTCTGGGAAACAATCTGAGGGTTTCAGAGGGGAGGGGTGTGGAGGGAAAGATTAGCTCAGTGATGGTTATTAAGGAGGGCACGTGTTGTAATGAGCACTGTTTTGCGCAAATAATGAATCATGGAAACTACATCAAAAACTAATGATGTACTATATGGTGAATAACATAATAAAAAAAGGGAAAAAAACCTCTTTCTAAAATTATCAAACCATCCTTTGCTGGTATTAAGTTCCCCAACTTTAGATCCCTTTTACTTTAAATTGTCATATAATGACTTCACTTTTTCTTGAATCATATTAGAGTCTATATATATACCTTTTTTACAGCAACCCTGCACCCATATAAAAGCTGCATTTTCAATGAGAAAATGGTATTTCACAAAAAGTACAAGGTTTTTATACCTGTAGATGTAGCTGCAGTGATAACTTCATGAATTTCCTTTTTTAATAATGGTCCTTATGCTGGATTTATTTACCTCAAAATGGTAGGAAACTTGAGCTCTAGACCTCAATCTATGGTACATATGAAGCAATTAAATTTTTTCTTATAATATCACGACTTTTCTCTGCTTCTTGGGAGCACTCCCAGAATCACTAGTGGCACTTTGTATGGTTTCCATGGCATTATTCAAGTTTCATGGTATTGCACTAAACATGATGAAAAATATGCAAGAACCATGAGAGATCACTTTTTACTGTGATACACATTTACTGGAGAGATGAACTGCTCACAGGGAGATGATTAGCATCACACAATGTTCTAAGTAGATACTCAAAATACTTGATCTCACTACAATAGCAACAGGAGGTGGCTATAAAATTCTTAATGTAGTGCAGTATGTATTGTGTCTTTACATTTGTTTACATTTCTCTCAACTGTGAATGGTGCCATGGGCCATCTGTGTATACATGCATAACTTGATAAATTTGAACTTTTTATAATAGATTTTGAATATTTTGTGCTGGTGAATAATAAAATAGACTAGTATCTACATAATTTATGCTTTCATGACATATCAAACTTATCCTATTTTTTGATATTTCTAGGCTATGTGGTTCATCTGTGAGTTTCCTCAAATTGTTATAAATATCCAAACATTTTTCCAATGTATTTATTGAAAAACATCCACATATAAGTGGAATCATGCAGTTCAAACTTGTGTTGTTCAAAGGTCAACTGTACAGGCCAATATCCCTGAAGAATACAGACACAGAAATTCTCAACAAATACTGACAAGCCAAATTCAACAGCACTTTAAAAGAATGGGATGCAAGAATGGTTCAACATTTGCAATTCAAAAAATGTGATACATCACATTAATAGAAGGAAAGAAAAAAATCAAATGATAATTTCAATAGATGCAAAAAAGAATTTAACAAAATTCAACATTCATTCATGATAAAAACTCAACAAATTTGGTATAGAAGAAATATACCTCAACAAAACAAATCCAATTAAAAATGGGACAAGGACCTGAATGGAATTTTTCTGAAGACATACAAATGGCCAACAGGTACAAGAAAATGTGCTCAATGTTACTAATCATTAGGGAAACACAAATCAAAACCACAATGGGATATCACCTCACACCTAATAGAATGGTTACCATCAAAAAGATAAGAGATAACAAGTGTTTGGAAGGATGTGGAGAAAAGGGAAACTTTGTGCATTATTGGTGGGATATAAATTGGCACAGCTACTATGGAAACTAGTATGGAGGTTTCTCAAAAAAATTAGAAATACCATATGATCCAGCAATCCCACTTCTGGGTATACGTCCAAAAGAAAAAATCAGTACCTAGAAGAGACATCTGCACTCCTATATTCATTGCAGCATTATTCACAATAGCCAAGACATGGAAACAACCTAATTGTCCAACAATGAATGAATGAATAAATTAAATGTGATATATAGTTACACACACACAATGGAATATTATCTCAGCTGTAAAAAATGAAAAAATCCTGCCATTTTTGACAACATGGATGAAACTAAAAGACATTATGCTAAGTGAAATAAGCCAAAGAAAAATACTGTGTGGTATCATTTACACGTAGAATCTAAAAAAAGTTGTACTTATAGAAACAAAGGAGAACGATGGTTTCCAGGGGTGGAGGGGTGGGGGAAATGGGGAGATGTTGATCAAAGTGTACAAACTTCCAGCTATAGGATGAATAAATTCTGAGAGCCTAATGTACAGCATGATGATTATAGTTAATGATACTATACTGTATATTGAAATTTGCAAAGAGAGTACATTCTTAAGTGATTTCATCACCAGAATAATAATAACAATAATAACAACAACAAGGTGATGGATTGTGGTAATCATTTCACAACTAATATATATCTATATCTATATCTATCTATCTATATATATATAATCACATTGTACACCTTAAATATATACAGTTTTTTCAATTATATCTCAATAAAGCTGGGATGCCAGGGGAAGCAGAGGCAAAAAGAATTCTCCTAAGTGAGAACTGAAGCCTTTTGTTTGGTTGGGAAGATTTCCCATTTCTGCTCTTGTATTGCAGATGATCTGGGCCCAATGTAAAACAGTCAAAGAGATCATGGAAAGTCACCTTTTCACATGCACAGGTATTCACAGCCAAGATAATTTCTGTGAGTGAAAATCGCAAGCGAATGTTTAGAAAGCTTAGCAAATTAATCCATTGTGTTAATTAATTGACTAGGTTCTCTTAAATATAACTCTGATATTTTGTATCTTTTTACATCCTCTTCTCTGCCAAAGTAAGAACCAAAGCTTTGATCAGATTGGAAGATATTTTTTCCAACTTCCCCATTATATTTCCACCCTGTGTCTCAGCTTGTTATTAAGCTTATTAAGTACCATCTGTGTTGTGTGTGAAATATTCAAGGGTACAATATAAAACGTATAATGCATATGTATTCACAAATTAGTTTTTATCTATGGATTAGAAATACAGAACAGTTCAGTAAATGCTTTACATAACTAATTTTTATAAAGTGGATCATTATATTCCCCCCTCCTTGCTGCCTCTCTTTTTGTGTCTTATTATGAAAGATGACCCTTTAAGTGGTTTGCAGAATTTTCCTCTGCCTTTGTACTTCAGCCTATTAAGTTCCATTTGTGTTAAATGTGAAATATTTGAGAATATGATGTAAAACACATTCACAATTTAGCTAGTATCAAAGGTTGTGAAAGACACAAGATTTTTTAAATAGCTTGGCAAATTAACTCATAATACTGAGCGGATATATTTTCTTAAATTCATGTTTGTTTTTCAATTCCATTTCTCTGTTCCTTATACTTTTATCTTGCCTTTTTTATTCTTTTCATCTCCATTGCTCTGACTTGTCTTTGTGTCTCACTCTCTCATATTCTGTTTATTTATCTAGGCTACATGTCTAGAAAGATAATATATACAATGACAGTAATAAAAATGTGATTCTAACAAATGGTCAAATTTCTAGGAATGGAAAAATAAGATCATATACCAAATCCTCCACTTAGAAAATTAATGCAATAATTTGCCAAATGAGAGAAAATGGAATGGGTACTGAAATAGGGAATGGTTTGAACAGCTAAACACAGATTTTAAGGACTTTTATTCATTTATTTAACACATATTTGAATCCGGAGCAAAGAGGAGGAGCTCTCTGCTTAGAACTACAAGCATACCTTATTTTATTTACTTGATTATTTATTTATTTTACTGAAGTATAGTTAACACACAGTGTTATATTAGTTTCAAGTATACCACAGAGTGATTTGACAGTACTATACACTACACAGTGCCCACCACGATGAGTGTAGTTACCATCTGTCACTACACAAAGTTATTACAATATTGTGAACTATATTCCCTATATTTTACCTTTCATCCTCATTATGTATTTATTTTATAACTAGAATTTTGTACCTCTTAATCCCCTTCATCTATTTTGCCCATCTCTCCCCTGAAACCACCAGTTTTCTGTATTTATAAGTCCTTTTCTATTTTTTGTTTGTTCATTTCTTTTGTGTTTAGATTGCACATGTAAGTGAAATCATATGGTATTTGTCTTTGTTTGACTTATTTTACCTAGCATAATGCCTTCTAGCACCATCCATGTTGTCTCAAATGGCAAGATTTCACTGTTTTTTATGGCTGAGTAATATTCCAGTGTGTGTGTGTGTGTGTGTGTGTGTGTGTGTGTGTGTGTGATATATCACATCTTCTTTATCCATTTGTCTATCTGTGGACACTTAGTTTGCTTCCATATCTTAACTATTGTAAATAATGCTGCAATGAACATAGAGATGCATATGTCCTTTATAACTAATGTTGTTTTCGTTGGGTAAATACCTCAATACTGGGTCTTTTACAAATTGAATGTTTGTGGCAACCCTATGTCAAACAAGTCTATAGTGCCAGTTTTCTAAAAGCATTTGCTCACTCCGTGTCTCCGTGTTACATTTTGGTAAATCTTGCAATATTTCAAACTTTTTCATTATTATTATATTTATTATGGTAGCCTGTGATCACTGATTCTGACTTGCTGAAAGCTTAGGTGATGGTTAGCACTTTTTGAGAGTAAGGTATTTTTAAATTAAGGTATATAAAATTTTCAACATAACGCTATTGTACACTGAATAAACTAGAGTGTAAACAGAACTTTTATATGCACTGGGAAACCAAAAATTCACTTGACTCACTTTTTTGAAATACTTACTTTATTTTGTTGGTCTGAAACTGAACTGGCAGCATCTCTGAGGTATACCTGTACTTCATACTAAGGACTGAGAGCATTCAGAGAGAAAGCCACTCATATAAAACAGAACATCCATGAATTGTGGGTCTTTCTCTGATCTAGCATTTCATTAATATGGTGGATGCCACATGGAGGAGCATATTTAGAATTCAGAAAAGAATGTTCATAATTTATAATCACATGAAAATAATACACATATATGTGAGGTAATAATATTAATATGGTTCCTAAATCAAAAGGTATCAAAGGGTGTACAGCAAAAAGTCTCCTTCCCATAGATGCGCCCAAACCACCCATCTCATTTCTCCTTCTACAGTTAACAGCCTTTTGCGGTGCCTGGGTGGCTCAGTAAGTTAAGCGTCCAACTCTTGGTTTTGGCTCAGGTCAGGATCTCAAGGTCGTGGGATAGAGCCCTGTGTGGGCCTTGTCCTCAGCGCAGAACCTGCTTGAGATTCTCTCCCTTGGCCTCTCCCCCTGCTAACGTTCTATCTCTCTCAAAATAAATAAAATCTATATTAAAAAGTTTTAATTTCTACACTATTCTTTAAAAAAAACCCAAAACAACAAAAACAATTAACAGCCTCTTGTGTATCGTTCTAGAAATATCATCTCTATACCAGTAAATATGCCTAACTGTTCAGTGTTCTGTGCTTTGCTTTTTTTCACTCAACGATATATCCTACAGATATATCCTTTGAATGATACATCAAGTACTTCCTCATTCCTTCTTATAGCTGCATAGTATTGAATGGTGTGAATGAATTTAATACATTAAATCACCTCTTTACTGATGTACATTGTATCATGTTTCTAAAACTAATTTGAGATATAATGTAATTATATCTACAATGACCCTATTTTCAAATAAGGTCACTTACAGATGTACTGTGAGTCAGGATTTCAACATATCTTCTGAGGGGACATAATTCAATCCATAACATCTGTATTGCCAATACTGAAGGGAAACTGACATGCTCATACACTGATAATGGGACCATGAATTGTTTAGCCTTTTTAAATGGCAATTTGTCAATATGTATTATAATTTTAAAAAAATGTGTCTACTTTCCGAAAGAGCAATCTCAATATTCTGTCTATTCCAAGCAGATGATTACACAGGGACAAAATGTGATATAGAAAAAGAAGGTCTTCACAGTGTTGTTTATAGCATTAAAACACAGAAAATAATACTAAATAATTGGTTAAATGGACTATAATCCCCATATATGAAGCCATTAAAATGAAGATATTATTTTATTGAGTTTCACAATGAAATGCTACACTTCCCAGTGATAACAAAACTTATCATATCATTGTCAAGAATTCTGTGGCTTTGAAGGAGTGCTTCTTAATTTTCTGTTTAAATTAGATGATGGGGATTAAGGAGTGCACTTGTCTGATTGAGCATCGGCGGTTGAATGAAAGTGTTGAATCACTATATTGTACACTTGAAACTAATATTACACTGTATGTTAACTAACTGGAATTTAAATAAAAACTTAAAAGAAAAAATAAAATAAATTTAAAGTACCCAAAACAATAATTAATGCTTATTATAATTGTGTCTATTATAATTATTTAAATATTACTATTTATAACTAACAAGAAGCAACAAGTATTGGCAAGGATGTGGAGCAAAAGGAACCTTTGTGTACTTTGGTTGGTGGGATATAAATTGGTGCAACCACTATGGAAAATAATATGAAGTTTCCTCAAAAATTAAAAATAGAACTACATACATCCAGCAATACCACTTCTGGGTATTTATCCAAAGAAAATGAAAACATTAACTCAAAGATATATGCATTACATCTTAATTGCAGCATTTTTAAAATAGTCAAAATGATGTAGAAACAACCTAAGTGTCCATCAATGGATGAATGGATAAAGAAAATGTGCTGTGTGTGTGTATATATATATATTACACACATATATATATTATACACATACATATATATTATACACACACATATATTTTATACACATATAATATATATATTTTATACACATATACACATGTATATGCATATACATACACACATATGCAGTGGCAGTGGAATATTATTCATCCATCAAAAGAAGGAAATCTTGCTATTTGCAACAACATGGATGGACCTTGAGGGTATTATGCTAAATAAGTCAGAGAAACACCAATATTATACGATCTCACATATATATGAAATTTTTAAAAAAGAACAAAAAACAAACAAGCAAACAAACCAAGTTCATAGATACACAGAACAGCTTGATGGTTGCCAGGAGCATGGGAGGGGCAGTGGGTAAAATGGGTGAAGGTGGTCAAAAGATACAAACATCTGTCATAAAATAAATAAGTCATGGGTATGTACTGTACAGCATGGTGACTATAGTTAATAATACTGTACTGTGTATTTAAAAGTTGCTGGGAGTAGGTCTTAAAAGTTCTCAAGGGAAAAAATTGTAACTGTATATGTTGGCAGATGGTAACCAGAGTTACTGTGATAATCATATATATAAATCATATATATATAATCAATATATAAAATATTGCATCATTATGTTGTATACCTGAAACTAATATAATGTCAAGTATATCTCAATAAAAATATTAGTAACGTGTGCATTTTATTTGGATTTTCTATATTTGGTGACGAGAAATCATGCTTATAATATAAAATTAAATTAAAAACAGTATCAATGATATTTATGTAAAAAAAATGCAAAGGGAACCTTCTTAAAGATTATACACCAAAATGTACAATAATCAGTTAATGGTGGGATTAAAGAATATTTTAATTTCCATATTTTGCTCTTCTGTGTATTCTATTTTTCCTATAATGAATGTGCATTGCCTGTGTGATAAAAACTAAACAAACAGTGGCTTAACCAAATGAAATGGGAGCTGGGGCTGCTTGGATAGCTAATGATGGATCTCAAAAATTGATGCCAGGTGAGCAGTGCTGAGGAAGGACTGGGAAGTGGGGAGAGCCAACAGATACAATGGGGAATTCTCTTCCTCCCCCAGGGTAGACATCTTGGGTGGGGTATGTGTGCCCTGGGCCGCTAGGGACCCTTTGTGCTGCTCTGAGCAGAGCCCTGCCACCGGCAGGCACACACATGACCTCCTCTAGGATCCTGGGTCCTCTTTGCCCACAACTCATGTGGAAGGGAGAATAAGCATGCATTTCAGCTATGCAATCACAGAAGGGAGGTCCTGGCCCCAGCTGCAAAGACAGCACAATGCAGATGAACCCAGGAGCAGGACAAAGGCTTCTGCTCAGAAATGTGAAGGGGTACCATAGGACAAAGGAATGCAGTGTGCACATGTGGGTGCTGAAGGCCCCACTCCATCCCCCTGCTTGGGGAGAGCAGAACCACTGTCCAGGTGGGGAAGACTATCCCCCACATACCCACACCAAGTCCAGCTAAGGTACCCTTAGCCCTACCCTTCCATGGGGCCCCAGGAAGTGGGTTTCAAGCACCCTAACAAGGGCTGTGTCCAGTCCAGGGATCAGGGCATGCAAACCAAGCAGTGGTTCTGCAACCAGTGGGTAATACTTATATCATAGTATAGATTCACTGTAAGCAAACCAAATTGGGGAGGTTAGGCAACTGGCCCTAGATCACACTTTCAGTGCTTCCAGAGGATAGGAGACATAGCCATAATCTGAGCCCCAAGAGCATAGTAGCCCACCGTGAAGACATGGAGTGTTCCTTGGAGCAAAGTAATGAGATCCAGGTTGCCTGGGCACACCCACCTAGAACACCTACCTGTACACTCTCTCCAAAACAGGACACTTGACTCCAGCAGCTAACTCACACCTGCTGGAGGGGGAGAACCCTTGGACTTGGGCCAGCTATGTACATTAGTGCCTGCCCAGCTGCTCAGCCTGGTCCTGCCACTACCAACTCCACGGGCCAAACTCCAGAATCCTCTCAGAGGAGAGCAGCCCACACCCCAGTGGCCCCATATTCTTTCTACCTTTCCCTTCTTACTCTGAACCAGTTGCAGTTTCTCCAATAGATTGTTTTCACATTGACACCTCAGTATTGCCTGTCTTTGTAATAGCATTTTCCCACATCAAATTCTAAATCTCGAAATCCTATTGTCTCTGAAATCTATTTTAAATGCTTCTTTATTTAGCTACCCTCCCCTGGTCCTGGGATGGAGGGAAAACAGGGTACAGAGAAGATGATATACTATAACATCATAAGAAGTGGGAACAGTGTCCAAATAAAAGAACAAGAGTACCCTAATTCATTTATAATTTTGGATTCAGATCTTTCACCAGGACACGTGTTGAAAGTTTCTGCCCTTAACAGCAAAAAATATTGTAAGCTATGTAAAATATTGGGTCCCCAATATTTACTATGTGGGTCCCCAAGATATACTCCATTTTGCCAAATACCCTAAGATTAGTTCAGATTCAGGGTACTTCCTTCCTAGGCCCCTGTAACTGGTCAGTGTCTAAATAGGACTCAAGGCTACAAAACAAGTCTCTAGGTTCCATTTATCAATCCAAGGATTTAGCTATGGAGAGGACCTGGCAAGTTTTGCCAGACAGACTTGTTTTTTAGACAGGTGACTCACTTAAAAAATAATTCCATGGCGCATCCTTAGACCTCCTGGTTGTGCACCTGGACTCTCCTGGGTTATTAATTTGTCACTTCAGCATTGGCAGAGTTGAGCAAATGTCTTCATGAAATCTTTAGGACCAAAGTTCAGTTCTCCCACCATCATGGCTTCCCTCTACCTTATCTTCTACCACAGTCCAGCCCTAATGTCCTTGACCATCTAACCCACTTAGACAGCAGGGCATCATAGTTAAAAACATTGGCTTGGGAGCCAGTATGCCTGAGTTCAGATCTTGGCTCTGATACTACATAATGTAACATAGGGCAAATTACTGAACATTTCTATGTCTCAATTTCCTAATGATAATAGTACCTACATTACAAGACTACTTTGAGGATTACATGTTTTTATAAGCATGGGTATAAGACTGGTATATGGTTCAAGTTAAAAAAATGTTTATTAATAAAATAAATAAATACCTGTACTAGAACGGATTATCTCTGTCCCAACAACATGGCCCAGCAGGTCATATTGATTCAGGCGGGAGCCATCCTGTGCTACTTCCACAGATTTGTTCTTCCCAAGAGTCCAAGAATAAACCACTTCAGCTGTTGTATAGGCATCTAAGGCAGAAAAGGGTGAAGAAGAAGTTGAAGGGAAGAGAAAATAATTATCCTTAATACTGAACTTGCATGAGACTGAAATACAGCTTCCTTCCCAAAAGAGTTCTGGGTATGTGTTCTGTCTTCAGCTGAAGTACATTTATCCATCCACCTAGTAAACACTCATTGAATAACTTCTATAATTCATGCTGGATACACAGGAGTGAACCCAAAGTGGTCTCTTCTTTCAATGACTCACAGTCTTCTGGACTGACAATAAATTGTTAGACTTTTCCTTCTCTTGGAGGGTAGAGAAGGGAGGAATAGCTAAAATATTATCTAATGCAGATGTCATAAATTCAAATTCCTATAGGAGTGGTATCTTAAATAAGTAAATCATGATAATTGTAAAAAAAACACTGTCAAAAATGTAATACAATTTTAATTATAAAGGGGTGAGCATATGAGATAAGGTAAAAAAATCATTGTAGAGGTATTTTAAATTAAAAACATAAAAACTTCAAAGTAAAAATAACAATAATTATTACAATTTTCTTTTAAAAATTATTACCACTTTGATTTGCAAAACAGAAACCTGCCTCCTTTGCTTCAGCACCAAGGTGTTAATGTCAGGTCTTATATTTGGAATTCCCATGTTGAGTACAGAATGTAGGTATAGATTAGTTTTAGTAGAGGTGTAGGTAAGGGAAATGGTAAGAGAATAAGGAATGATGTTGTAGAGTTTAAATCAGTATCTTAAAGGAAAAGAGTTGCTTTCTTTCCAGACATGGATTCACTCTTTGTACAGTGGGTTTGGGGTAAGCAACTTTCTTACTCAGGCACCTAGGTTCATGAAGAGAAGCTGAACCATAGTGTTCATCCATTTAACCCAACTTTTGAGCTGTTATTCAATTCAGTAGGAGGTCTCCAGCTCATGGTGGCAGCTTCTGTCTCTATAATATGCTCTATTTAAGCCTTTTACCACAAAGCAAATAATTCCTACGGAATCTGCAAGTGAACAAACATAAATTGTGTCTTTACAAAATTTGCAACATTGGATATACATTTCATTAAGTCTGACATTAACACTCACATATACTAATTGTGGTCTGCTCATATTATATTTCTTAGGACTTTTCTCAATACACCCAAATAAACCATTTTCTGATTTTCGTGTAATGGGCAACAGCCAAAAATTTCTTCATTCACATCAAATTTCTCATTGAAATCATGAAAAAATATATATAACTCCACAGTAATTTTTATATCTGTGCTCTCATAAGCTATAAAAGAAAATGCCACAAGAAATCCAGCTTTCCACGTAATATGCCCTATATATGGCCTCAGTCATTTATTCAACACAGATAAAAATACTTGTAGTTTGGGGCACCTGGGTGGTTCAGCTGGTTAAGCATCTGCCTTCGGCTCAGGTCATGATCCCGGGGTCCTGGGATCGAGCCCTGCATTGGGCTCCCTGCTCTGTCTCCCACTCCCACGCCCTCTCCCACTCCCACTGCTTGTGCTCTCTCTCTCTCTTTCTGTCAAATAAATAAAATCTTTTTAAAAAGTACTTGTAGTTCAACATACAATTTCTTCTGCAATAGACATTTTTTAAAAATAAATTTGGCATCTATAAAATATTTTGGTAACTGGGAAGGTTTGTTGCTTAAAATATAATTTCACTTCCCAGCAGCAACACTTAGTGTATGCATTTAAACACAAAACCTGTTGAACTTTCAGTCTATGTTTTAAAGCTAATTAAGACTTTCATTGCACATCTTTTTTATATATCAATTATAGTTCTTCATAACAAATTGCATAATGTTAATACCTGAAGTTTAATTTCTTCAACAAAGGTATACTTAGTATGCATAGTAAAGATGTAGAAATAGTCTTCATTTCTATAAGGAAATGTAAACTTGCCTGGTTTTGAAACCAGTCCTCTCAGTCTTTTTTTTTTTTAAGTTTTGATAACAAGAACTATGTTACTTTCCTCTTAATTCTACTGGGAGCTCTTAATTCTATTATATGTAAAACAAACATGCAGGTGAGTTGACTAATGGCAATTGACATTGCAACCTTTTTCAGGGAGAGGATAGAAAGTGATGGAGTTTTAGGGGAATGGGCAAGCATGTGCCCATTTACAAGGACAACCACTATTCAGCTGATAGTGGTCATGTGAGAATTTGAGACCAGTGTTGTCATATCTTCTGATTTCATAAAATAATAAACAAATCTGGGGTTTTATGTGACATCTCCCAAATTTCAAATCTTCGCAAATAATTTTAAAAGTTATAAACACTATATGGATCAAAAAAACCACATTTGCAAACCACCAATTCGTAACTTCTGGTCTAGAGATCTTCTCTTATAGATGGCTATGGTTTTCTGTGATTCAATCTTGGAAATAAAGCATCCTCTGCTATCTATGGGGTATCTAGGGCCCCCAACTAGAATTTTAGATCTTTATTTTTTTTAATTTAGATTCAATTAGCCAACATACAGTACATCAATAGTTTCATATGTAGTGTTCAGTAATTCATCTGTTGTGTATAACACCCAGTGCTCATCACATCATGTGCCTTCCTTAATACCCGTTACCCAATTACCCCATCTCCCTACCCACCTCCCCTCCAGCAACCCTGTTTGCTTCTATAGTTAAGAGTCTCTCATGGTTTTTCTCCCTCTTTGATGACTTCCCATACAGTTTTCCCTCCCTTCCCCTATGATCCTCTGCTCTGTTTCTTACATTCCACATATGAGTGAAGCCATATGATAATTGTCTTTCTCTGATTGACTTATTTCACTCAGCATCACACTCTCCAGTTCCAATCACAACAATGTAAATGGTAAATATTCATCGTTTCTAATGGCTGAGTAATTAGAATTGTAGATCTTTAAACTATTATCACCAAGAAGAAAGGGAAATCCTCTCCTCAGGACTCTTCTCACTTCCTTATTTAAAATTTATTCTAAAGAGAGGAGGGACAAGATGGCAGAGGAGTGGGTGACTCCATTTCAACCATTCCCCTGAATTTAGCTGGATATCTGCCAAGCCATTCTGAACACCCATATATCTGGATCCATATATATCTGGATCCCTACAGGGGTGGAGGATCAGTGGTTGGGAGGTAGGAACGACGGAGTTGTGATTCTGTGGACAGATATCAGAGGATATAAACAGAAGGGGGAGGGAGTCACCAGAAGCTGACCACTGGTAAATAATATAATACCCTAGCACAAAAGCATCCTGCACCAGGAGACCGGTGATAGCTTGCAAAGTGGTGGTGGTGGGACGGGAAGGGCCTGATAACAGCGCTCAGACAGAATCCAGGAGCTGACCGTGGACCCGGGCCTGCTGCCACAGCCACTGCTGCTGCCACCCGCCACCACCAGTGCAGACTGGGACCTCTCGTGGTTTTGGAAGCACAAGGAGCAGAGACAAGTGGGGGCCTGAGTTGACTGCTGAGAGGGTCGCTGGGGGTGTGTGCTGCCTGTGGGAGGCTGTGGTTTTCAGCGGTGCTTACAGAAAGGGAGACTGTGTGTTCTGGAGGGTTCGGAGAGGAGCAGATTGTGACTGCTCTTCCCTGGGCGAGGTCTGGGTGGGAACATTTTCCTTTGCTGACAGGGGGCAGGGCAACTCCACCCAAGCAGGGTTGCCTGAAAAACAATGAGGCAGGTCCCTCTTCCAGAAGACAATCTGGAAGAACAAGAGAATGATAACCCTAGGGACCTCATAAAACTAAAACCCAAACACCAATGGAAAATAGTATATTGAGCTCCTGGTGTTGCCTCACAGCCTGTATATTTCTCAGATACAACTTTTTTTGAATTCTTTCTTATGTTTCTTCATTTTTTCTTTTCACCTATTTCTCATCTCAACTAGATGTTTAATACAACATATTTCATAGTAGCTTTTTAACTTGTACTTTTTCACACCTATATATATATAGTTTTTAAATATATGTAGATACAGATATAAGCTTCAATGTAGTCCTTTTTCCCCTTTTCAATACTACCTTTATATATATACCAGTTTCAATTTCCCTGTAACTCTGGGAAATAGTGTTCTCTAACAAAGAGAATAAAATACACCCAGGAAGAACTGAAACATCCTACCTTGCCCACATTGAGAAATTATAGACCCCCTCCCTGTACCCCTCCTTTTTTTCTTTTTAGCTTTATAAATATTATTCTTGGGTTTCATTTTGGCTTTGCTTTTTCAGTGGTGGCTTCCAACTGTTTCAAACTGTCCCAGAGTGCATCTTGCCTGGATTGTGGTTGATATTTTTGACTCTGTACATCACCTCAACTATCCCTCAACAGAATGACTAGGAGGAGGAACTCTCAACAAAGAAAAGAAACAGAAACAGTGGCCTCTCCCACAGACCTAATGGATATGGATATAAGCAAGACGTCAGAAATAAACTTCAGGGTAGCAATTATAAAGACAATAGCTAGGCTTGAGAAAACCATTAGCGGCAACATAAAATCTCTAAGGGCAGAAATGAGAGCTAACCAGGCCAAACTTGAAAGTGCTATGAATGAGATGCAGTCTTAACTGGATACTTAACAGCTAGGGTAAATGAGGCAAAAGAACAAATTAGTGATGTAGAAGATAAACTGAAAGAAAGGAAGGAACAGGAGGAGGCCTGGGACAAACAGCTTGAAATCCATGAGAACAGACTTAGAGAAATCAACAATGCAATAAAAGTTTCCAATGTCAGAACTACTGGGTCCCTGAGGAGGTGGAGAGAGAGAGAGAGGGCTAGAAGATATATTTGAGTGAATCGTAGCTGAGAACTTCCCTAATCTGGGGAATGAAACAAGCATTCATGTTCTAGAGGCAGAAAGGACCCAACCCAAGATCAAGGAGAACAGACCAATGTCCCAGCATGTAATAGTAAACCTCTCAAATCTTAGAACCAAGGAAGCCATCCTGCGAGCAGCTAGGGGGAAAAGATTCCTTATGTATAGAGGGAGGAACACTAGAATAATGTCAGACCTGTCCACAGAGACCTGGCAAGCCAGAAAGGGCTGGCAAGACATTCAGGGTACTAAATGAGAAGAACATGCAGCCAAGAATACTTTATCCAGAAAGGCTGTCATTCAGAATGAATGGAGAGATAAAGAGCTTCCAGGACCAGTAGAAACTGAAAGAATTTGTGACCACCAAGCCAGCCCTGCAAGCTATACTAAGGGGGATTCTATAAAACAAGAAAGAGCACAAGAGTAATATAGACCAGAGTTTACAGAGACAATCCTTATAAACAAGGACAGTACAGATGATAAGATGGCAATAAATATGTATCTTCAGTAGTAACGCTCAACATGAGTGGCCTAAATGGTCCCATGAAATGGCACAGGGTTGCAGATTAGATACAAAGACAGGACCCATCCATATGCTGTTTACAAGAGACTCATTTTGAACCTAAAGACATGTTCAGACAGAAAGTAAGAGAATAGAGAAACATTTACCATGCAAGCAGACCTCAAAAGAAAGCTGGGGTAGCAATTCTTATATCAGACAAATTAGAATTTAAACCAAAGACTGTCGTAAGAGATCCAGAGGAACACTATATCATTCTTAAAGGGTCTATCCAACAAGAAACCCTAATAATTGTAAATATCTATGCCCCCAACATGGGAGCAGCCAACTACATAAGCCAGCTGCTAACAAAAATAAAGAATCAGATCAAGAATAATACATTAATATATTTTAACATTCCACTCTCTGCATTGGACAGATCATCTAAACAGAAGATCAACAAAGAAACAAGAGCTTTGAATGACAAATTGGACCAGATGGACTTTGTAGATATGTACAGAACATTCCACCCTAAAACAACAGAATACTCATTCTTCTCAATTGCACACAGAACTTTCTCCAAAATAGACCATATACTGGGTCATTAATCAGGTCTTAACCAATACTGAAAGACTGACATTATTCCCTGCATGTTATCAGACCACAATGCTTTGAAACTGGAACTCAATCACAAGAAAAAAAATTGGAATGAATTCAAAAACTTGGAAGTTAAAGAACATCCTGCTAAAGAATGAATGGGTCAACCAGGAATTAAAGAACTTAAACAATTCATGGAAACCAATGAGAATGAAAACACATCGGTCCAAACCTATGGGATACTGCAAAGGCGGTCCTAAGGGGGAACTACATAACCATCCAAGCCTCTCTCAAAAAACTAGAAAAATCCCAAATGCACAAGCTAACCTTACACCTAAAGGACCTGGAAAAAGAACAGCAAATAAAATCTAGACCAAGCAGGAGAAGAGAAGTAATAAAGATTAGCACAAAGATCAATGAAATAGAAACCAGAAAAACAGAACAGATCAATGAAACTAGAAGCTGGTTCTTTGAAAGAATTTATGAGATTGATAAACCACTGGCCAAAGTTATCCAAAGAAAAGAGAAAGGACCCAAAATAATAAAATCATGAATGAAAGGGGAGAGATCATGACTAACACCAAGGAAATAGAAAAAATTAATAGAAATTATTACCAGCAACTATATGCCAACAAACTAAGCAACTGGGAAGAAATGGATGCCTTCCTGGAAACTTACAAACTACCAAGATTGAAACAGGAAGAAACAGACAATCTGAATAGAGCAATAACCAGTAACGAAATTGAGGCAGTAATCAAAAACCTCCCCCCCCCCAAAAAAGTCCACAGCCAGATGGCTTCCCAGGGAAATTCTACCAAACATTTAAAGAAGAAATAATACCTATTCTACTGAAGCTGTTCGAAAAAATTGAAACAGAATGAAAACTTCCAAACTCCTTCTACAAGGCCAGCATTACCCTGATCCCAAAACCAGGCAAAGATCCCATCAAAAAGGAGAATTACAGACCAATATCCCTGATGAACATGGATGCCAAAATATTCAACAAGATCCTAGCTAATAGGATGGAACAGTCCATTAAAAGGATTACTCACCATGACCAAGTAGGTTTTATGCCTGGGATGCAAGGGCGGTTCAACATTTGCAAATCAATCAACGTGATAGAGCACATCAATAAAAGAAAAGACAAGAACCATATGACCCTTTCAATTGATGCAGAAAAAGCATTTGACAAAATACAACATCCATTCCTGATTAAAACTCTTCAGCGTATAGGGATGGAGGGAACATTCCTCAATAGCATAAAAACCATCTGTGAAAAGCCCACAGTGAATATCATTACCAATGTGGAAAAGCTGAGAGTTTTTCCCTTAAGATCAGGAACATTACAGGGATGCCTAGTCTCACCACTATTGTTCAACATAGTGCTAGAAGTCCTAGCCTCAGCAATCAGGCAACAAAAAGAAATAAAAAGCATCCAAATTGGCAAAGAAGAAGTCAAACTCTCCCTCTTCGCAGATGACATGATACTTTATGTGGAAAACCCAAAAGACTCCACCCTCAAATTACTAGAACTCATACAGCAATTCAGCAATGTGGCAGGATACAAAAGCAATGCACAGGAATCAGTTGCTTTTCTATACACTAACAATGTAACTGTAGAAAGAGAAATTAAGAAATTGATTCCATTCACAATAGCAACAAAAACCATAAGATACCTAGGAATAAACCTAACTAAAGAGGTAAAGGATCTATACTCCAGAAACTACATAACACTGATGAAAGACATTGAAGAAGACACAAAAAGATGGAAAAACATTCCATGCTCATGGATTGGAAGAATAAACATAAGTTAAAATGTCTATGCTACCCAGAGCAATCTACACTTTCAATGCCATCCTGATCAAATACCAATGACATTTTTCAAAGAGCTGGAACAAACAATCCTAAAATTTGTATGGAACCAGAAAAGGCCCCAAATCACCAAGGGAATGATGAAAAAGAAAAACAAAGCTGAGAGCATCATGTTGCCTGACTTCAAGCTATATGACAAAGCTGTGATCACGATAATAGGATGGTATTGGCACAGAAACAGACACATAGACCAATGGAACAGAATAGACTCCAGAAATGGACCCTCAACTCTATGGTCAACTAATCTTTGACAAATCAGGAAAAATATCCATTGGAAAAAAGACAGTCTCTTCAATAAGTGGTGCTGGGAAAATTGGACAGCTACATATAGAAGAATGAAAGTGTACCATTCTGTTACACCATACACAAAGATAAACTTAAATGGATGAAAGACCTCAATGTGAGACAGGAATCCATTGAAATCCTAGAGGAGAACATAGGCAGTAACTTCTTTGACATGGGCCACAACAACTTCTTTCAAGATATGTCTCTAAAGACAAGTGAAAGAAAAGCAAAAATGATCTTGAGGGACTTCATCAAAATAAAAAGTTTCTGCACAGCAAAGGAAACAGTTGACAAAACTAAGAGGCAGCCCATGGAATGAGAAAAGATATTTGCAAATGACATTACAGATAAAGGGCTGATATCCAAGATCTATAAAGAGCTTCTCAAACTTAACACTCAAAAAACAAATAATCCGGTCAAAAAATGGGCAGATGTGAACAGACACTTCTCCAAAAAGACATACAAATGGCTAACAGACACATGAAAAAATGCTCAACATCATTAGCCATTGGGGAAATACAAATCAAAACCACAGTCAGATACCACCTTATAACAATTAGAATGGCTACAATTAAGAAGACAGGAAACAACAAATGTTGGCAAGGATGTAGAGAAAGGGGTACCCTCTTACACTGTTGGTAAGAATGCAAGCTGGTACAGCCACTCTGGAAAACAATACGGAGGTTCCTCAAGAAGTTAAAAACAGAGCTACCCTACAACCCAGCAATTGCACTACTGGGTATTTACCCCAAAGATATAGCTGTAGTGAAAAGAAGGGACACATGCTCTGCAATGTTCATTGCAGCAATGTCCACAATAGCCAAACTGTGGAAGGAGCTGAGATGCCTTTCAACAGATGAATGGATAAAGAAGATGTGGTACATATATACAGTGGAATATTATTCAGCCATCAGAAATGACGAATACCCACCATTTGCATCAACGTGGATGGAACTGGAGGGGATTATGCTAAGTGAAGTAAGTCAAGCAGCAAAAGACAATTATCATATGGTTTCACTCATATGTGGAATATAAGCAATAGCACAGAGGACCATAGGGGAAGGTGGGAAATCTGAAGGGGGAGAAATCAGAGAAGGAGATGAACCATGAAAGACTATGGAAACTGGGAGACAAACTGAGGGTTTCACAGGGGAGGGGGTGGGGGGAGGGGGTAACAGGGTGTTGGGTATTAAGGAGAGCACGTGCTGTGATGAGCACTGGCTGTTATACATAACTAATGTATCATTGAACACTACATCAAAAACTAATGACGTATTATACAGTGGCTAACTGAACATTAAAAAAAATAAAATAAAATTTATTCTAAGACTATTAAGTGAAGACTATCACAAGGTCATGCCCTCTCAGTTTCCCCAGTGCCTTCCATCTTTAGTATATATGTTTGGGGTTCTACTACTCCTAAACAGAAAATCACCTGTATATGTATTTTATCTTTGCTGTTTAGGGGGTTGTATGTTTAAAGGACAATGCAGTGTTCTGCCCAATATACTCAGGAGTTTAACAATGTAAAGACTTTCGGGGGAAAGTCTAGGGGACGGAAGATATTTTCCACCCCTAAGAAAGAAAAGGAATTTCTTGGTGGGTCTCTCAACTTAAGCCAAATACTTTGAGCAGGCAATCCTGAATACTAGCCCTAAAAATCCTAGCATGTCCTAGTACAGATATGATAATAAAACATGCAGCCATCAGTACCTTAGAAACTTCACTGGGCCCAGAGTGGCAACTTACTTTAAACAAAATGTAATAGCTTCATTTCTTTGACAATAATATATGGGAACAGTGGGATTTATGGGGAAAAAAATGTCTTCTTGTATGTTGAAGGTCAAAGCAGGAAAGGCATGAACTAAAAACAGGTAGAGAAGGAAGAAGGAGAAATAAATTAAATAAACAAACTGAAAACTACTTGACTGTTCACAGCCTAACCCTTTAATAGTAAACAAGTTAAAGGCACCCATGTTGGTGGTAGGGTGGGGGTGGCACCATTGCTTCTGCTCAGTGTGGAGTATTAGGGAAGGATTCATAAAGTAGATAAGGCTTAGAAAATGAGACCACCTTTAAAAGGTGAAAGAAGGACATTCCTAGCAAAAGAACAACACAGCAAAGGCAAAAAGCATACAAGAACATCAGTATTAAGGGAATTAATGCTATCCCTGGACTTACAGGCTAGAGAGAAGCTGAGGTAATATTGCCCTAATTGCCCACACTAAGAAAAGAGAGTTTTAGTCCATAAGCTATAAGCTGTGGATGTGCCAAAGTAGAGAGATGATATAGCAAAATGTATGCTTTCGAAGGATTGTCCTAGTTGCAGTATGGATGACCGGCTGGAAATAGTGAAGCTAAAGCTAAGACATCAGTTATAAGGCCATTACAATGTTCGGTGTGAGTGACCCTGAGGCCATAACATATGGTAATAGACAGTGAGCTGAACTGAGTGAGACAGAGAGATTTCCAAGATAGAACAGATTATAACTGATAGCTTTTCATGAAGGTTAAGAAAGGAAAGGAGGACATTTAAGGAAGGATTCTATATGACCCTAAGAGTGTAGCTTTTGCAAGTCATGGATAATGATGAAATTCATTTACCCATTGGGGAATAGAACTCTTCTCCTTTATGCTTTCTCTTTCTTCTCTTTCCTCCATGCCCCTTGGACTCCTTTAACCGCTCAGCTTTCCTCCCATACCTTTCCTCCCTATCCTTTCTTCTCAGTTCCAATCATTCTATTGTCATAGAAGAGCAGGGATAGAGGGTGTGTGTTGGGGGTGGATGCTATAGAAAAACATACCTACCAGAGGATTAGAACTATCGCACTCCCAGAATGGCCCCCTCAACATATGTTGGACAGGCTGTGATGGCACAAGCATTTCATTGCCTCTTTCTGTTATTCAAGCCTTTGTATGTGTTAGGCCCCAGGAAAATGGGAAATAAAAAAGCAATCCTGCCACATTAGCACCAATGAAAAAGCATTCTCTTTGAACTCATCTCACAGACTGCTTGCTTACTTGTTTGACTGATTCAGTCAATAAATATTGACATTATATTAGACAAATAAGGCACAGAGGTGGGGAGGGGTTTAATTAGATACAGTAATTAGAGAAGACCTCTTTGAGCGGATGGTTTTTAACCTGAAACTTAAAAAATGAGAAAGAGCCAGAGCTTGATGCAGAATATTTCAGGTCAAAAAACAACAAACAAACAAACAAACAAAAAAACAGCAAGTAACAAAGGCTTCTAAGTGGGAAAGATTTGTATTGTTCTAGGAACTGGCAGAAGGCCAATGTAAAGGGAAGAGAGATAAGAGATGAATTTGAAGAGGTATGTAACAACCACAATACAGAATCTAATAAATCAAGAAAGGGAACACAAAAGAAGGTTTTAGAGAAAAACTAATCAGTTGATTATAAGTTGCCTGATACAGTTTGCTAATATTTTGTTGAAGATTTTTCTGTCTATACTCATAATAAATATTTGTCTGTGGTTTCTTGTGATTTTTGTCACTTTTTAAAATCAGAGTAATAACCTGATTGAATGAATTAAGAAATGTTACCTCCTCTTCTATATTTTACAACACTTTGTGAAGACTTACTATTAATTCTTCTTTAAATATTTGGTATAATTCAATGGTGAGGACATTGAGGCCTGTTTTTTTTTGGGGGGGAGTTATTACAATATTAATTTAATTTCTTTTTTATAGGCCCAACAAAAATTTCTATTTATTCTTTAATTAGTTTCAGTAATTTGTCTGTTTCTAGGAATTTTTCCATTTCTTCTAGGCTAATTTGTTGGCATACGGTTGCTCATAGTATTCCTGTATAATCCTATTTATCTCTGTAAAGTCAGTAGTAATGTTCCTTCCTTTACAATTTTAGTAATTTTAATTCTTTTTCTATTCTGGCTTGGTGAGTCTAACTAAAAGTTTATCAGTTTTGTTGATCTTCTCAAAGAACCAACTTATAGATTCTTCGATTCTCTAATGTTTTTCTATTCTCTAATTTAATTTCACTCCAATATTTATTACTTTCTTCCTTCTACTTGTTTTGGGTTTAGTTGGCTCTTCTTTTTCTAGTTTCTTAAAGTAGGACAGTTAATTATTTTTTTATCTTTTTTAAAATATACACTTTATATTTATAAATTTCCCTCTAAACACTGCTTTAAGCTGATGCATTCCATAAATTTTGGTATATTGTGCATCATTTTCATTCATTTCAAAATACTTTCTAATTTCCCGTGTGATATCTTCTTTGACCCATTCTTTATTTAGGAGTGCATTCTTTCTGTGGGAGTGCATGTTTCAACACATTTGTGAATTTCTCAAATTCCCTCATTTACTTCTAATTTTATTCAAGTGAACACATTTTGTATTATTTTAATACTTTCAAACTTACTGAGTCTAATATATGGTCAACTCAGAAAAATGTTCCATGTGGTCCGTAGAATAATGTGTATTTTGATGCTGTTGGGTAGAGTGCAGTATGTTTGTTAGATCTAGTTTGTTTAAATTTTGTACAAGTTTTTTATTACTATGTTGATGCTCTGTCTAGTGATCTGTTGAAAGCAGAGTAGTGAAATCTTTAGTTATTACTGTTGTCTATTTCTCCTTTAAATTCTTCATTTTTGCTTCATGTATTTTGGGGTTCTGTGGTTAGGTGCATATATCTTTATAATCATGATATCTTCCTGATGGATTGACCCTTCTATTATAACAAAATCTTCAAGACTTCTACAGAATGCGGATGATGAGGATGAGAATAGGCCTCCCTGATTTTACTGAGAATAATCACTTTCCTTGAATAACACTCGTCAGATTGCTGTGAGACTTTGGTGAGAGTTTGGAGAAAGTTTATTTTGAAAAATTTTAGACATTCTCTTTGGTTTTATGGAAGAGATTTTCAGAAGTCCTTACTCTACCATTCTAGAATTGCTTCCTTGTTAAAGATTTTTTTCTCATTTTTATTTTATTCATTATTTTACTTTAATTCCACTAAAGTTAACATAGTGTTGTGTTCATTTCAGGTGTACAATACAGTGATCCAGTAATGCCATACATTACCCAGTGCTCATCACAAATGCACTCCTTAATCCCCATCACCATTTCACTCATCCTCCCACCCACCTCCCCTCTGGTAACCACCACTTTGTTCTCATTAGAGATTATTTTAAGGCTAATTTTCACTTAAGAATTTAAGAACTTAAATTACTCTTTCCTTCTTGATATGGTTTGTTTGGCTTCCAGGACAACGTGTTTCCTTAAGTTTCTTCATAATTCACCTATCCTCTCCTCCATATTTACTGAACTATTCTCTTCTTTGTAGCCTTTGAATATTATACTGACTCAGGAGACAGTCTTTGATACTCTTATCTATATGCAGTCATTTCCTTAGTGATCTCCCCCAGCCTTATTACTTCAAATGCCATCTATATGGATGACAGCTAAATTAAATCTCCAGTCATCTTTTCTGAACACTAGACTTATATCCCATATAATCAGCACCCAGAAGCACTATTTATGTCCCTTTTTAAGCACAACCTCCACCACAGGTAACCACTATCTTGACTATTGTTTCTGGTGGGACTTCCTTCCTGGCATTTTTTGGAAAATTCATATATTTTTCTGAATATCAAATACTGATAAAAATAGTTGAAAATGAGCAAAATGGAAAAAGTATTATAAATCTCTTGTAACAATTATAGCTTAACAATGGACATGAAGAGATTACTGATTTGAAGGAACCTATTAATGTCAAGTCAAAAACAAGAGTAGGAAATGCTGGCTCCTCAAGTCAAAAGTTGTGAAGTGTTCAGATATCAGTACAGAAGTATATGATGATCTTATCAGTTGATTTTGCTTATTGTAAGAGTATGTTTGTGGCCCTGTATGCTGGTAATGGTGAGTCATTCTTAAAAATTGTACATTAATAAGTCTATATGCATAATATATAATATATAAACTCTGCAAATGTTCTTTCAAGAATAAGTTTGAGAAGCAAAATAAACCCTTGAATTGGAAAGTTTGACTTTCAGTTCTGTATAGTGCTGTTTACCTTGCTAAGATATCCAAAAATGTTGTTATTCAAATACTATATAATAAGATTTCCTGGTGTTTTCCAGTTTTTTTAGTATCTTTTGAGTATCTTTCCAGTTTTCGAGTATCCAGTTTTTGTTCTTTGCTACTACTTCTAAACTTACTATGTCTTATTTATTTTAAAAAGTTGGATATTCATAGCAATGAGTAGGTAACATGAAGAAGGTTGGAAATGTTTTATGAATAACATAATTTATAAAATTTTTAGGAATTCCAACTCTTATTCATGAATCCCATAGTACCACAGATTAATTTTGCCTGGTTTTGTATGTGATATAAATGGAATCGTGCACTACATACATTTATGTGTCTGGCTTTTGCTCAGCATTAAATCTGTTACCTCATTCATGTTGCTGAGTGTAATATACTTGTCATTGTTGTACAGTATTTCATTGTGTGAATATGTCATAGATTTTTTATCTATTCTGGTGGATATTAGTTTTTAGTTTGGGTCAACAAAATTACCTCTGCTATGAACATTCATTGTATGCCTTTTGGTAGACATAAATACTGATGTATGTTTAGAAATATACTCAGGACTAGGGATGCCCAGGTGGTGCAGTTGGTTAAACATTGGACTTTTGGTTTTGGCTCAGCTCCTGATCTCAGGGCATGAGATCAAGCCCCAAGTTGGGATCCACATTCAGTGTGGAGTCTGCTTAAGATTCTATCTCCCTCTCCTTCTGCCCCCATCCCATTTGTCCTCTTTTTCTCAAATAAATAAATAGATCTTTAAAAAGGAAATATATTCAGTACTAGAAATGCTAGGTTACATGATATGTATGTGTCCAGTACTAGTAGATACCACCAATTTGCCAAGACCTTTATACAATTTTACATTCCTATTAACAGTGCATGAGAGTACAGTTGTACTCCATATCCTTCCCGACATTTGATATTTTCTGTCTTTTTTCATTTTAGTTATTCTAGTGGGTATGGAGTGGTACCCTCTAGATTTTAATTTGTTTTTCCCTGTTGACTAACGTAATGGATCACTTTGTATATGTGTATGATTGGGAAACACTGTTTTACGAGGTGCTTATTCAACGCTGACTTTTTTTTTCTATTGAGGTTTCTGACTACTACTTATAGATTTTTAGGGGATCTTAATATATATGGATTTGAGTCATCTGTCATGTATATGCAATGTAAATATTTTCTCCCACCCTGTGGCTGGCCTTTTCACCACTGTCTTTTGATAAAAAGAACACATTAATTTTTAAATATATTCTAAGTCATCTTCTTTTACCTTTGTGATTAGCACTATTCTATTTCCTCTTTAAGAAATCTCTACCTCTTCTAAGATCATGAAGATATTCTCTTACTTTTTCTTCTTAAAAAATTATTGTTTTACCTTACACCTTTTCATGTTTATATCTATTTATATCCACCTGGAATTCATTTTTCTGTATAATGAGAGATAAAAGTCAAAGTTACTTTTTCTCTCTCCTTCCTCCTTTTCCCTCCCCCTCTTTTTGTTTTTGGACTTTCTGTTATGTCTCATTAGTCTATTTGTCTATCTTTCTAATAATAATACCTATAACTTTAGAATATACATATACCTTTAAAACTTCAAAATAAGTCTTGATATTGATATTAGATTTGATTTGATTGTAAGTTCTCCAGCTTTATTTTTCTTCCTCAAGATTGCCTTATTTATTTTTGGCACTTTTATATTTCTATATAAACTTTGGAGTCAGTGTTGTTTTCTTTCTATTTATTCTTCTTGGTGTTGAATCTTTGGATTGATAACTTTAAAAATGTTTAGCCTTGGGGTGCCTGGGTAGTGCAGTCTTTAGGCGTCTGCCTTTGGCTCAGGGCGTGATCCCGGCGTTCCGGGATTGAGTCCCACATTGGGCTCCTCCGCTGGGAGACTGCTTCTTCCTCTCCCACTCCCCCTGCTTGTGTTCCCTCTCTCGCTGGCTGTCTATCTCTGTGAAATAAATAAATAAATAATCTTTAAAATAAAATAAAATAAAATAAAATAAAATAAAATGTTTAGCCTTTAGCTACTTAATTATTGCTTTTGCTCCTTTCTCTGTTTTTCTTCTGCAAAATTACACACTACAATTTATTTTGCTGTGTCCCTCATGTTTCTTACTCTTTTCTGTATTTTTGTCTCTCTATGCTTTAGTTTTGCTATTTTCTGTTTACCCATTTTTTAAGTTCTCTAATGCCATATTCTGTTTGTTAAATCTATCCATTGGCAGGAATCCAAGATGGTGGAGGAGTAGGAGACCTTAGTTTCATCTGGTCCCAGGAATTCAGCTAGATAGCTATCAAATCATTCTGAACACCTGCAAACTCGACCAGAGATCTAAGAAAAGAATAGCTGCAACTCTACAAATAGAAAAGCAACCACCTTCTGCAAGGTAGGAGGTGTGGAGAAGTGAATCCAAGGTGATATAAGAGAAGATAAACCACTGGGGGTGGGAGCCTCCATCAGCCAGCTACCAGAAAGTGATATAGCAATGGAGCACAAAATCAGAACTTTCGGAAGTCTGCTCCAGTGAGGGACATCACTCAGGTGGCTAAGCAGGGGTGGAACCCTAGGTGGGACAGTGTGGTCTCAGGATCTCGGGGTCACAGGAAGACTGGGGGTGCCTGAGTGTGGCAGAGTTCCAAGGCATCAGAGCTGGGAAGCCAGCTGCGGGGCTGGAGATTGGGAGGCTGCCATTCTGATTCTCATCCTCTAAAGCTGTGAGGAAAGCCTTCAGGGAACAAAAGCCATATAGAGCAAACCAGAGAGAAGATTACTTAGCTTGACCCCTGGCAAGTGTGGCCCCTGGCAAGGGTGCCCCAGGCTGGGACAAATACACTTGAGAATCAAAGCAACAGGCCCCACCCACAGAAGATCATCAAGAACATCCAGCCAAGATCAAGTTTACCAATCAATGAGAACTGCTGAACTCCAGCCCTAGGGGAATAAAGCCATAGAATTCATGGCTTTTTTCCAATGATTCTTAAGCCTTTCAATTTTATTTTTTTCTTAATTATTTTCTCTTTCCTTTTACAACCAATTTCTTATTTTACCAATTCCTTTTTAAAATCTTTTTTAATTTTCATTTTTACAGTTATATTCTACTCTGTTGTATTTAATTTTATATATATATATATATATATATACACATTTTTTTCTTTCTTTACAATTTTGGGATGCAGTTTCTTCTAACAGACCAAAATACATCCAAAATCTAGTGTATGGCTCTGTTCTATTCACCTGTCTGATCATATTCTCTTTTATCTTTCTTCTTTTTTTTTCAGTTATACCTCAATAAAAATATTTTTTCATTTTTTTATAATAATATTTTTTATTATATTATGTTAGTCACCATATAGTACATCCCTGGTTTTTGATGTAAAGTTCGATGATTCATTAGTTGCGTATAACACCCAGTACACCATGCAATACATGCCCTCCTTACTACCCATCACCAGCCTATCCCATTCCCCCACCCCCCTCCCCTCTGAAGCCCTCTTCTTTTTGCTTTGTTGAAGTCTTTTTAAAATTTTCATCTTTACAGTTACATTCTATCCTTTCAATGTATTTAATTTTATCTTTGTACATATGTAAGTTTTTCTTTCTTTACAATTTTGAGATATAGTTTCTTCTAACAAGCTGAACAAAATACAATCAGGATATAGTATATCACTCTGTTCTCTTCACCTCTCTGTTTATATCCTTTACTTTTTTGCTGTTGTTGTAGTTATTTTTTCTCTTTTGCTTTTTCTTATCTTTAATTTTCATTTTTACAGTTACATTCTATCCTTTCAATGTATTTGATTTTATTTTTGTACATATATGTTTTTCTTTCTTCACAATTTTGTGACCTAGTTTTCTAACAAACAGACCAAAATACACACAGGATTCAGTGTATTGCTCTATTCTCTTCACCTGTCTGCTTATATTCTCTTTTTTTCCTTTAAAAATATTTTTTTTTATTTCCAGTATCTTCTGATTTGTTTAGTGTATATTTATCTGGGGTCATTGTTGCCATTTTAGTATTTTATTCTCTCATTCATCTATTCTTCTCTGGACAAAATGACAAGATGGAAAAACTCACCACAAAAAAGAGAAGAGGCAATACTGACTGCCAGGGACGTAATCAGTATGGACATAAGTAAGATGTTGGAACTAGAGCTCAGAAAAACAATTATAAAGATACTAGCTAGACCTGAAAAAGCATAGAGAATTTCTTTCTGGAGAAATAAAAGAACTAAAATCTAACCAAGTCAAAATCAAAAAGGCTATTAATGAGATGCAATAAAAAACAGAGGCTCTAACTCCTAGGATAAATGAGGAAGAAGAGAGAATTAGTGATATAGATGACAAAATGGAGACTAAAGAAGCTGAGTAAAAGAGAGATAAACAACTACTGGATCACAAGGGGAGAATTTGAGAGATAAGTGACGCCATAAAGCAAAACAATATTATAATACTTGGGATGACAGAAGAAGAGGAAGGGGGGGCACAAGGTATACTGGAGCAAATTATAGCTGAGAATTTCTCTAATCTAGGGAAGAAAGCAGGCATCCAAGTCCAGGAGGCACAGAGAATGCCCCTCAAAAATCAATAAAAATAGGTCAATACTCCAACATTTGATGGTGAAATTTGCAAATCTTGGAGACAAGAAGAAGATCCTGACCCCAGCTCAGGACAAGACGTCTGTGACCTACAAGGGTAGAAATACTAGATTGGCAGCAGACCTATCCACAGAGACCTGGCAGGCCAGAAAGGACTGGCACGATATATTCAGGGAGCTAAATGAGGAAAAATATGCTGCCAAGAATACTTTATCCGGCTAGGATGTCAATCAAAATACAGGAATGATAAAAAGCTTCTAGGACAAACAGAAACAAAAGAACTTGTGATCACAAACCAGCCCTACAAGAAATATTAAAAAGGATCCTCTAAGCAAAGAGAGAGCCCAAAAGCAATATAGACCAGAAAGGGAGAAACAATATATAGAAACAGGGACTTTACAGGTAATACAATGGCACTAAATTCATATATTTGATTAGTTACTCTGATTGTAAATGGGCTAAATGCCCCAATCAAAAGACACGGGGTATCAGATTGGATAAAAAAGCAAAGCCAATAGATATGCTGTCTGCAAGAGACTCATTTTAGACCCAAAGACACCATCAGATTTAAGGTGAGGGGGTGGAAAACGATGTATCATGCTAATGGACATTAAAAGAAAGCTGGGGTGGCAATCCTTAGAGTTGATAAATTAGATTTTAAACCAAAGACTGTAATAATAGAGGACACTATATCATAATTAAAAGGTCTATCCAATGAGAAGATCTAACAATTGTAAATATTTATACCCCTACCATGGGAGCAGCCAATTATACAGGCCAATTAATAACAAAATTAAAGAAACACACTGATAATAATACAATAATAGTTCAGGACTTTAACACCCCACTCACTACAATAGACAGATCGTCTAAGCAGAAGATCAACAAGGAAACAAGGGCTTTGAATGAGACACTGGACCACATGGACTTCACAGATATATTCAGAACACTCCATCCTAAAGCAAAAGAATGCATTCCTCTCAAGTACACATGGAACATTCTCCAAAATAGATCACATATTGGGTTACAAATCAGGTCTCAACTGGTACCAAACCATTGGGGTCATTCCCTGACTATTTTCAGACCACAATACTTTGAAACAGGAACTCAATCACAGGAGGAAATTTGGAAAGAACTCAAATACATGGAAGCTAAAAAGCATCCTACTAAAGAATGAATGGGTCAACCAGGAAATTAAAAAAAAAAGAATCTAAAAAAATTCATAAAAACAAATGAAAATGAAAACACAACTGTTCAAAACCTTTGGTATATAGCAAAGGCGGTCCTAAAAGGGAAGTATATAGCAATACAAGCCTTTCTCAAGAAACAAGAAGGGTCTTAAATACACAACCTAACCATAAACCTAAAGGAGCTAGAGAAAGAACAGCAAATAAAATCTAAACCAGCAGGAGAAAAGAAATAATAAAGATTAGAGTGCAAATCAATGAAATAGAAACCAAAAGAACAGTAGAACAGATCAATGAAACTAGAAGCTGGTTTTTTGAAAGAATTAGAGAGATTGATAAACACCTAACCATAGTATTCAAAAAGAAAAGAGAAAGGAAGCAAACAAATAAAATCATGAATGAAAAAGGAGAGATCACAACCAACACCAAAAAAATTACAATTATAAGAACATATTCTGAGCATCTATATGCCAACAAATTAGGCAATCTGGAAGAAATGGATGCATTCCTGGAAACTTATAAATTACCAAAACTGAAACAGGAAGAACTAGAAAATGTGAACAGACCCATAACCAGCAAGGAAATTGAATCACTAATCAAAAATCTCCCAAAAAACAAGAGTCCAGGGCTAGATGGCATCCCAGCAGAATTCTACCAACATTTAAAAAAGAAGTAATACCTTTTCTTCTGAAGTTGTTTCAAAAAATAGAAATGGAAGGAAAACTTCCAAACTCATTCTATGAGGCCAGCATTACCTTGATCCCAAAACCAGACAAAGACCTCACCAAAAAGGAGAGTTACAGACCAATATCCCTGATGAACATGGATGCCAAAATACTCAAAACGATCCTAGCTAATAGGATCCAACAGTACATTAAAACAATTATTCCCCATGACCAAGTGGGATTTATTCCTGGGCTGCAAGCATGGTTCAACATCCACAAATCAATCAATGTAATACACTACATAGGGGCACCTGGGTGGCTCAGTTGTTAAGCATCTGCCTTTGGCTCAGGGAGTGATCCTGGCATTCTGGGATCGAACCCCACTTCAGGCTCATCCACTGGGATCCTTCTTCTTCCTCTCCCACTCCCCCTGTTTGTGTTCCCTCTCTCCCTGGCTGTCTCTCTCTGTCAAATAAATAAATAAAAATCTTTTAAAAAATGTAATACACTACATAAATAAAAGAAAGGATAAGAACCATATGTCCTCTCAATAGATGCTAAAAAAAATTTGACAAAGTACAGCATCCTTTCTTGATTAAAACTCTTCACAGTGAAGGGATAGAGGGAGCATACCTCAATATCATAAAAGCCATATAGGAAAAGCCCACAGTGAATATCATTCTCAATGGGGAAAAACTGAGAGGTTTTCTCCTAAAGTCAGGAACACAGCAGGGATGCCATCTATCACCATTACTGTTCAACATAGTGCTAGAAGTCCTAGCCTTAGCAATCAGACAACAAAAAGAAATAAAAGGCATTCAAATTGACCAAGAAGGAGTCAAACTCTCCCTCTTCACAGATGACATGATACTTTATGTGGAAAACCCCAAAGACTCCACCCCAAAATTGCTAGAACTCATACAGAAATTCATCAACATGGCAGGATACAAAATCAATCCACAGAAATCGGTTTCATTTCTAGACACTAACAATGTGACTGAAGAAAGAGAAAGTAAAGAATCTATCCCATTTACAATTGCACTAAAAACTGTAAGATACCTAGGAATAAACCTAACCAAAGAGGCAAAGGATCTGTACTCAGAAAACTATGGAACACTTACGAAAGAAATTGAGGAAGACACAAAGAAATGGAAAAAAGTTCCATGCTCATGCGTTGGAAGAACAAATATTGTTAAAATGTCTATGCTATCTAGAGCAATCTACAAATTCACTGCAATCCCTATCAAAATACCATCAGGATTTTTCACAGAGCTGGAACAAATAATCCTAAAATTTGTATGAAACAAGACCCTGAATAGCCAAAGGAATGTTGAACAAGAAAACTAAAGCTGGAGGTATCATAACTCCAGACTTCAAGCTCTATCACAAAGCTGTGATCATCAAGACAGTATGGTACTGGCACAAAAACAGACACATAGATCAATGGAACAGAATAGAGAACCCAGAAATGGACCCTCAACTCTTTGTCAACTAATCTTCGATAAAGCAGGGAAGAATATCCAATGGAAAAAGGACAGTCCCCTCAATAAATGGTGTTGGGAAAATTGGACAGCCACATGCAGAAGAATGAAGCTGGACCATTTCCTTATACCATACACAAAAATAGATTCAAAATGGATGAAAGACTTAAAAGTGAGGCAGGAATCCATTAAAATCCTAGAGGAGAACACAGGCAGCAACATCTATGACCTCGGCTGCAGCAGCTTCCTGTTAGACACGTCTCCAAAGGCAAGGGAAACAAAGGAAAAGTGAACTATTGGGACTTCATAAAGATAAAAAGCTTTTACACAGCCAAAGGAAGCAGCCAACAAAACCAAAAGACAACTGACAGAATGGGAGAAGATATTTGCAAATGACATATCAGATAAAGGGCTAATATCCAAAATCTTAAAAAACTTATCAAACTCAACACCCAAAGAAAAAATAATCCAATCAAGAAGTCAGCAGAAAACATGAATAGACATTTCTCCAAAGCAGACATACAAATGGGCAACAGACACATGAAAAAATGCTCAACATCCCTTGGCATCAGGGAAATACAAATCAAAACCACAATGAGATTCCACCTTACAACAGTCAAAATGGCTAAAATTAAGAAGTCAAAAAGGACAGATGTTGGCGAGGATGCAGAGAAAGGGAAACCCTCTTACACCGTTGGTGGGAATGCGAACTGGTGTAGCCACTCTGGAAAACAGTATGGAGGTTCCTCAAGAAGTTAAAAATAGAGCTACCCTATGACCCAGCAATTGTACTACTAGGTATTTGTCCAATGGATACAACCATAGTGATTTGAAGGAGTACATGTTTATAGCAGCAATGTCCACTATAGCCAAAATATGGAAAGAGCTCAGATGTCTGTCGACAGATGAATGGATAAAGAAGAAGTTGTATGTATACACACACACACACACACACACACACACACACACACACACACTGGAATATTACTCAGCCATCCAAAGAATGAAATCTTGCCATTTGCAATGACGTGGATAGAACTAGAGGGTATTATGCTAGGTGAAATAAGTCAATCAGAGAAAGACAATTATCATTTGATCTCACTCATGTGGAATTTAAGAAACAAAACAGAGGATCATAGGGGAAGAGAGGAAAGAATAAACCAAGACGAAATCAGAGAGGGAGACAAACCATAAGAGACTCTTAATTACAGGAAACAAACAGGGTTGCTGGAGGAAAGGGAGGTGGGGAATGGGGGTTACTACCTGATAAACATTAAGGAGGGCACGTGATGTAATGAGCGCGGGGTATTTTATAAGACTGATGAATCACTGACCTCTAGCTGTGAAACCAATAATATATGTTAATTAATTGAATTTGAATTAAAAAAATGGAAAAAATCTATCCATTGAATTCTAAATTTTGGATATGCATTTTTCCATAAGTAATTTCTAATTTGTTTTCTCTATAGATTTCCAATTTTCTGTTGAAATTCCTTTTTTATCTCTTTTATCTATTTTATTCATCTTTTCTCTTTTTTCTTGAACATATTAACCATAGTTTTTAAAAGCCCTTGTCTACAAACTCTGATACCTTGGTCATCTGTAGCTCTATTTCCATATTCCATTTCTTTTTGTTTTAAAATCCTGGTTTTAGGTCATATGGTCCTGTCTCTTGGTACGCTTAATGATTTTTTTTTATTGAATTGCATACATTGCATAACAAACTGTAGATTTTTTCAGATGATGTTGATTTCCACCAGAAGGGCTTCATTCTTTCCTTTGCTAAACAGTTAATGTAGAAGAATTATTATCTTAATCTCGTAAGGGACTGAGTTGAATTCTAGTTTTGGTTAAACTTGGTATGTCTCTGCTGTTCCCTTGTAACTAGGACATAGCTTCTCTAGAGATTTAAACTGATAGCCTGTCATGCCTTCTTTTTTATAGCATTGGGAGACTGTAGGAATGCCAGCTTTACTTTTCAGAGGCTTTCATATTCTTTTTTAGCCTTTTGACTTGTGCATATTCAAAATTTAGCAATTGTATTGAGAGGGATATTAGCCAAGAGTTTGAGACCTTCTAGATCTCTATTTTTATCACTTCTGCTCTGTGTGACCATGAAAACTATTTCTTTTTTTTTCCCCTATCACCTAGCAGCAGCCCTATGCTTAGGGCCAAACTTGAATTCTAAGCTGCAATCCATGGCCAGAATTGTCAAATACCACAAAGAATGAAGAAAATGCAGGTCCCAAATTCATCTATGAGAGGTTCTACACTTTCTCCAGAATTTTGTCTTTCAATCCTCATTTCCTCTACAGTTCTGGGTTTTCCAATTGTTCATAAGGGGAGCACTGTTCACACACAGACACTTTTTGTCACTATTTTTGCCATTATCACTGTAATCTGAGCCATTATCATTTCTCATCTGAACTCTTACAATAACCTTTTAACTGGACTTCCTTCTTCTGTTCTTCCCATATTCAAATTTTTAACAGTGTATGCATAATTATTCTTCTAAAACATAAGTCAGATAATGTAATCATTTCATTCCAAATTTTCCAACCATTCCCCTTTTTCTCTCAGTAAATTCAAAGCCCTTTAACGTCCTACAAGACTGTAGATGAACTGGCCTCTTCTTTGATCATATCCTTTTCTACTACTTTCCTCTTTGTTGTATCCAGCCATACTGGACACTTTGATGTTCCTTGGAGAAGCCAGACACTTTTCTGACTTATCCGTGGGTGTTCCCTCTACCTGGAGCACAGTTTCCTCTAATATCTGCATTATTAATGCTTTTACCTCCTTAAAATTTCTGCTCAATTTTCACTTTTTCAAAGAGGCCTATGCTGATTACCTTATTTTAAATTTCAATGGCAACACCTTTCTTTCACCTAGACAAGACTGATTCCCCTTATTCTGTAGTACTTTTATGTCTTCCCATGGTGATTTTCACTTTACCACATACTTTACACTTTACTTTCTAATCTGTTGTTTATTTTATCTTCCACCATCATTTTCTTTTCTATAATATAAGCTCCACAGAGTCTTTGTTTTATTCATGGATGTATTACAAACTCCTACAATAGAGCCTGGCTCATAAGAGATAATCTATAAGTATTTGACAATGATTGAAAAAAATATGTCACATGTAATTATTTAGATCTTTTCAAATGCACTTTCTGCTTCAAAATATAGAGCTAAATTTAATTTAGACACAATCAACACAGACCTTGATATATTGCTCAGATGACTCCCTATATGAAACTTACTCTAAAATTGTTAGAGTTAGAAACTCACTCAAATTCTATTCAATTTTGATTTTTCTAATTTATTTGAAAATGGGCTATGTATCTACTCATTTCTCATTGAGATTTACAGTTACTGGTAAAGGCAACACTCTGTAAAAATGAGAAAATCTCCAGAGTCTCTACCATTTACTGTAGAGAATTAGAACTATATGAGATGCAAATAGAATAGGTATTTCAAAAATAAAAACACATTCTCTTTTGGGAATCTTGTCTTTAGGAAGCTGCTACTATACTCTATATTAGCTCTGTCTTTTCATTCATTCATTCATTCTCAAGTTCTTATTTAAATTCTAGTTAGTTAACATACAGTGTAACATTAGTTTCAGGTGTTATAATATAGTGATTCATCACTTACATATAACATCCAGTGTTCTCACAGTATATTAGCTCTATCTTGCTACGTCTTCTGGACAACTTAGGAAACAGATGCTATTGTTTCTATCTAATGACAGAAATGAGTCTGAAATGGTGAAATAATGTTTGCTATCTAGAAAGAAAAATTAAAAGCTAAGTCTCTTCCTCCTGACCAGTTAGTATTATTCAACCCCACTTCCCTTCCCCACTTCCATACCACCCTGAATTCAAGGCTTAAGCTTTAGAAATTACTAGGGGACAGAATAGGAAGTACTGTTTCTTTAGAAAGAAGATCAGGTAAACAGAAAGTGAGAAAATATTTGACAGAGAGATAGAGAGCAAAAGTAGGCAGAGCAGCAGGCAGAGGGAGAGGGAGAAGCAGGGAGCCCAATGGGGGCTCAATCCCAGGACCCTGGGATCATGACCTGAGCCGAGGGCAGCCACTTAACAGACTGAGCCACCCAGGTGAAACAATAAATGTTGGAGAGGATGTGGAGAAAGGGGAACCCTCTTACACTGTTGGTGGGAATGCAAGGTGGTACAGCCACTTTGGAAAAGCATAGTGGTTCCTTAAAAAGTTAAAAATAGAGCTACCCTATGACCCAGCAATTGCACTACTGCATATTTACCCCAAAGATACAGACGTAGTGAAAAGAAGGGCCATATGCACCCCAATGTTCATAGCAGCATTATCCACAATAGCTAAATTGTGGAAGGAGCCGAGATGCCCTTCAACAGATGACTGGATTAAGAAGATGTGGTCCATATATACAATGGAATATTACTCAGCTATCAGAAAGAACAATTACACAACATTGGCAGCAACATGTATGGGACTAGAGGAGATTATCCTAAGTGAAATAAGTCAAGCAGAGAAAGACAATTATCATATGGTTTTACTCATTTGTGGAACATAAGGAAGAGCAGGGAGATCATTAGGAGAAGGCAGGGAAAAATGAAGGGGGGGTAAATAGTGGGGGGAAATGAACCACGAGAGACTATGGACTCCAGGAAACAAACTGAGGGTTTTAGAGGGGAGGGGGTGGGAGGAAAGGTTAGCCTGGTGAAGGGCATTAAGGAGGGCACGTATTGCATGAAGCAACTGGGTGTTATATGCAAACAATGAATCATGGAACACTACATCAAAAACTAATGATGTACTGTATGGTGACTAATATATCATGATAAAAAAAGGAAGGAAGGAGAAAGAAAAGAAAAAAAGAAAAGAAAAGAAGAAAAAGAAAGAAAGAAAGAAAGAAAGAAAGAAAGAAAGAAAGAAAGAAAGAAAGAAAATACATACAGCTTCCAAATTTCAGTGGGCAAGCATGCACATCCATAGGAAAATCTTCCAAATGCATGGGGCACTCAGCATGAATTGTTAACCTAAAAGAAAGGAGAACAGAAAATTAGATTAAGCTAAAACAAATGGTGGTAAACACAGTTGAGTGTCCATTGACCAGCAATGGGGTGTCCCTAAGAATAATGCGATTTTGTTTATACTGAGATTGAAGTCTTTATGAACCCAAGGGATGAATTAACTGAACTAGAGGTACTCTCAAAGCAACATTCAGATTTTTAGATCACTTTTGAATCCCACCCTACCACCTTTAGGAAAACAAATATAATTATCTGCCTTAGCTGAGCTCCCTCACCCAGCCCTCCTCCTCAAAGCAGCCTGAAAACATCAAGTCCTGACTCATTCACTCCTGATAGCAGTTTAATTATTTATTAAATAATTCTCAGCAGGCTATCAAGTGAGGTAACCAATTTAAAGACTGCACTGGAAAGGAGAGATGAATATCTTTATCCTGATAATGAACAGGTACAAAAGATGGCTCTGCTGCTTACAACTGCTATAGCTTTGTTGAAGGAGATGACTCTTGGAGAACACATATACATGTTTGTGTATGCATGCATGCACAGGCACCCACGTGTGCACACGCACAGACAGACAGACACACACACACACCCCTGGCCAGGAAAAAAATACAAAGGTAATGGAGGACATAAAAAACTTCAGAGGTTAAGTCTAAAGAGCTTATGCTTTCTTTATAGGAGCAACATGTAGGAGAGACTGCATGGATTCCTCAATGAAAATCTGAATGAGGTATGATTTGCCATGCCCACATATTCATTTTCCTGCATTAGTTTGCTTAAATAATCTATTCTAAGATTTCCCTTCTGATTTCTTTTTTTTTAAGATTTTATTTATTTATTCATTTGACAGAGATAGAGACAGCCAGCCAGAGAGGGAACACAAGCAGGGGGAGTGGGAGAGGAAGAAGCAGGCTCATAGAGGAAGAGCCTGATGTGGGGCTCGATCCCATAACGCCGGGATCACGCCCTGAGCCGAAGGCAGACGCTCAACCGCTGTGCCACCCAGGTGCCCCTCCCTTCTGATTTCTTTAAAGAATTTTGAGCCTCAACTTCCCTTGGCCCAGATAGTAGCCTCCTATGTAGAAATGGGACCTACACAGCAGAAATTCACAGTTCTTTGGAGCCTAGCTCTGAGGAGTTATTTCTAGCTAATCAGTATATTTCCTGGTTATACTAGATTCAATCTATGCCATCCTCTTGGAGTTCTAGGGGGCCAACTGGACAGCATCTCCAATCCTAGTTAATGTTAAATCTGATGAATGTGTAACATTTCACAAATGATCAGAGGAGCAATACTAGATATTGTGCAAAGCAGGCTGATTAAAAAAAAACATGCTCAGGTGTGTATTAGCAAGAACTCTAGACTAAAAGGCAGAGACCAAGTGCATGCTCTTCAACAAATACTTATCCACCTCTTATTTTTAGTTATCCCATCTAAACAGTAAGAGGAACTAAGATGGCAAGTGTCCTTGCAGATCCAACTAATCCCTTCAATATTTATTAAAGTTTCCATGTGTCTTAGACAAAACCTTAATTCTCAAGTCAGCCTGCAATATCCCACCAATCCACCTTTGATCTTAAGGCATAAATGGGGTTCCATAATTCAAAGAATTTGACAGACAAAAAATGTATTTCACTGAGAAACCTGTTCCTTGTGTTGGATACTTAAAAGATTCCATGAGAGTTTGATAAAGAAAATCGTGTTCCTTCTTTCCACTTATATTAGTGTTTCCAAGACACTGACTTTTATGAGTAATGCCAAGGGGAAATTACTTTATGTCTACCCAGCAGTCCTGGGGACATGGCAAATAAGACCACAACAAATAAATTATCGAAGCAAGATGCAAAGGGCACTGATTTCTGATTAAGAGCAGAACTGATTTATATAACTTCTCTGTCTTCCTTCCCATATAATTCTTGCCCATCCTATCTAGGCACAGAGCAAAGAGAAGAAAGCACATGTTGGTAAGGGCAGGGTACTTCACAAGCCAGATTATGCTGTGCTCTTTTCATTGGTTCTTAAATATATCCTAATGCTGTCTGACATCCCATGGCATACTGTCTTCCCTTCTTCCTTTCTTCCTTCTCTTTACCTTGCTACAACTTTCAAGACCCCTTCAAGTTTTTCTACAGCAGAAAGCAGCCCGACTATACTTAGGCTAATATCTTCATCACTACAATCTATGTCACAAGCAAATCCATCCCCTCCAAAACTTTCCTTCCATCCTCTTCCTCCTCCTTCCCCTCCTCCTCCTCTTCCTCTGCCTCCTCCTCTTATTATTATTATTGTTATTGTTTTCTGTGACAAGAATACTTTTTTTAAAAGATTTTATTTATTTATTTATTGGACAGAGAGAGATACAGCAAGAGAGGGAACACCAGCAGGGGGAGTGGGAGAGGAAGAAGCAGGCTTCCCACTGAGCAGGGAACCTGATACGGGGCTCAATCCCAGGACCCTCGGATCATGACATGAGCCAAAAGGCACCTGCTTAACGACTGAGCCACTCAGATGCCCCTATGATAAGAATACTTAATATAAGATCTGTTCACTTAGCAATTTTTTAAGTATACCATAGAGTATTGTTAATTGAGAAAAGGACCAGAATAGACATTACTCCAAAGAAAACATACAAATGCACACAGGTATATGAAAAGATCCTCAACATTAATCATCAGGGAAATACAAATGAAAACCACAGTGAGATATTACCTCATACCTGTTAGATAGACTATTATCAAAAAGACAAGAGATAACTAGTATTGATGAGGATATGGAGATAAGGCAACCCTGTGCACTGTTGGTAGGAATGTAAATTGGTGCAGTAACTCTGGAAAACAGTATGCAATTTCTTCAAAAAATTAAAAATAGAGCTACCATAGGATCCAGCAATCCTACTTTTGGGACATCCAATGTTACTGAAATCAGGATTTCAAAGAGATATCTGCACTCCCATTTGTAGCATTATCCACAATAGCCAAGACATGGAAGCAATCTAAGTATCCATCAATAGGTGGATAAGAAAATGTATATGCATACAATGGAATATTACTCAGCCTTAACAAAAGAAAGAAATCCTGCCATTTTCAACCACATTGATGAATCTAGAGGATATCATGCTAAGTGAAATAAACCAGACAGAGAAAGACAAATACTATATGACTTCCCTTAAATGTGGGATCTAAAATAGTCAAACTCATAGAAGCAGAGAGTAGAATGGTGGTTGCTGGGGGCTGGAGGGGAGGGAATAGGGAGGTATTAGCGAAAGGATACTAAGTTTCAGTTTTGCAAGACAAACAAGTCCTAGAGATCTATTGTACAGCAAATGGTCTTGAGCTTTTCAGAAAAGATCAGAGACCCATGAAAATGTGACATTCAGATCATAAGGACTCAGTTCCACTCCATGGTTTGGCCTGCTTTGATTCTTATGCAAAAATGAGACAGGAAGTAAGAGGCAATCCAGGAAATCCCTTTCTTTGGAGGTAAAAGATACAGATAGAAAGGAAGCTTTTTTTAGCCCTGTATGTGTGCATACATGTGTGCACACGCACACACACCCTCCCCTCCATTACTGCTCTCATTTCACTGTGTTTTGCAGCATCCTGGCTCCCTTGTTACCCTACCATTTGCTGTTCAAAAGTTGGTTTCTATTCTACCACAGTAAAAAAGTTCAAGTTTTATTACTGCCCTGGCCCCCTAACTGGTCTCTCTGCTGTCACCCTTTGCCTTTATAGTATATTCTCTACACAATAGCCTTCTAATACTTCCTCACCTTTTTAAAAAGATTTTATTTATTTATTTATTTGACAGAGAGAGAGTGCGCATGCATGCACAAGCAGGTGGAGCAGCAGGCAGAGGGAGAGGGAGAAGTAGGCTCCCCACTGAGCAAGGACCCCCCGACACAGGACTCAATCCCAGGACCCTGGGATCATGACCCGAGCCAAAGGCAGACGCTTAACTGACTGAGCCACCTAAGTGCCCCTAATGCTTCTTCATCTTATACAGACTAAAATCCAAAGTCCTTGCCATGGCTAATAGGGTCTTGTATGATCTTGTCTTCTGTTCCTCTCTGGCTTATCACCTACAATGCCCTCCCTTGCTCACTTTGTCCCAGTCACACTGGCTTCCTTCCTGCCCTTTCAACATGCCAGGCTCTCTTACAGCCTGGCTCTTGCACTTGTTATGCCCTCATACCTCTTTCAAGTCTTCACTTAATTGTTATCTTCTAAATGAGGCCCGCCCTGACTTGCACTCAGTTTATTATCTACACTAGGTTAGTAAAACTTACCATGCTCTTTCTTTTCCCACAGCACCTAACATATAACATACTATAACATTTATTTTTTTCTATTTATCATTTTTTTCTCCTTACTATAAGGTTATAGATTTTTGCCTTGTTTTCTCTTTGATGTGTGCCAGGAGCCTAGCACATTACCTAGCACATTATAGGTTTTCAATACATATCCACTGAATGAATGAATGAAGAGTTTTCTTTCCTAAAGGCATGTGTTTCTATGGGGATTTTGCAGAGAGGAGGTGTAGACTGGGAAGACAGGGTTTAGGTATTTTTAGGGTTCCAGGCAAAAGCATCTTAATATGATTCCTTAACAGCATAATATCTCAACCTACTCTCTTCAGTGGACATATAGCCTCTTTCCTGGAATTTCAGAGCAGAAAGAGCCTTATCAAAAACATCCAGTTTTATCCCCTCGGATATTTTACATATGATGAAACAGAAGGGAAGGAAATTGTCCATATCACCAAACAAGTCTGGTCCAGAGCTGACTAAAAGTTTCCTGGTTCTTTGGTGTAGTCAGCAAATATATTTGATCACCAACTATGTGCAATGTAAGTATATTAGTAAACATACCAAGAGTGCTGCCCTCTTAGAACTTACATTTGAGTAGAGGGAAGACAAAAAAATTAAAAAGATAAATCAATCAATCCATCAATCATATAGTAGAGTAAAAGGTAATATGCCTCAGGAAGAAAAATAATATATGAATAGACAGTATTGGGGAGGGATTGCAATTTTTAATAGGGTGTTCAGGGAATACCCCACTGAGTAGGTGACTTTTAAGCAGTGACCTGAAGGAAATGAGAGTGAGCCTTGGAGGAAGAACATTCAAAGTAGAGGGAGTAACAAATGCAAAGACCTTGAGGTAGAAGTTAGCCCAATGTATTCAAGGAAGAACAACTAGGCCACCGTGGCTATAGTGGAGAGATGAAGAGGAAAGATTAATAGAAGACAAATTTAAAGAGGAAACTATGGGGAATAGGCTAGATAGTACAAGGCCCTCCTAGGATATTTTGGTTTTCACCTTAAATGAAATGTGGAGGTATTGCATAATTTTGAGTAGAATGGTGATTTGATCTAACATTCTAGGATTATTCTGGCAGCTGTGTGAAGACTAAATTGAAGGGCAACAACAAGAAGATGAAATTCAGCACCGATTCATGATTCAAAACTCTCAAAAAACTAGAAATAGAAGGGAACTTTGTCAATTGATAAAGAACGCTTATGGAAAAAATCTACATCTAGAACCATATTTTATGATAAAAGACTATTTCCTCCTAAGATCATGAACAAGATAAGGATGTCCACTCTCTCTTATTAAGCATTTTCCTAGAGATTTTAATCAGTCTAAGAAGGAAAGCAATGGGAAATGACTGCTAATGGGTATGAAGTTTCTTTTTCAGAGCAACTAAAGTATTCTGAAATTACATATTGGTGATGGCTGCACAACCCTGTAAATATACCAGAAAACATATACTTTAATACTTTAAAAGGGTAAATTATAGGACATGTGAATCATATTTTGGTAAAGTTTTTAAAAAATTTAAGCAAGCTATGGGTGCCTAGGTGGCTCAATTGGTTAAGCATCTACCTTTGGTTCAGGTCATGATCTTAGGGCTCTGAGATCAAGCCCCACACTGAACCCCACACCAGCCCCGAGTCTGCTCCTCTCTGCTTCTCATGTATATACTCTGTCTCTCTCAAATAAATAAATAAAATATTTTTAAAAAATTTAGGCAAGCTAAAGAAGTTAAAGACATAAAAAATAGAATGTAAAAAGCTAAACTGTCTTTAATCACAAATAACAGGTTTTAGATATTCTATGTTTATAGAAGTCCTAACATCATTAAGATTCTCTCCAAATTGATCAACAGATTAAACACATTCCTTATCAAAATCTCAGAAGCTTCTCTTTTTGTAAAAATAGAAAGCTGATCCTAAAAGTTATATAGGAATACAAAGGATCTAGAATAGGCAGTACATATTTAATAAGAAAAAAAAACCTGTCAAAACATACCAATAAGCTACAGTAATCAATACAGCATGTGTTTGGTCTAAAGACAGGCAATAGAGATCAAAGGAAAAGAATAGAAAGTCCAGAGATGTATTTCCATATATATGATTAATTGACTTTGACCAAGGTTCAAGGGAATTCACTGCAGAAAAAAATAGCATTTTCAGTAAATGGTGCTGGGAGAATATCTACATATTGCATGGTGCACTGGGTGTTATACTCAACTAATGAATCATCGAACTTTACATCAAAAACCAGGAATGTACTGTATGGTGACTAACATAATATAATAAAAAATATTATTATAAAAAAATGAACATAGACTCTTACCTCATATCATAAACAAAAATCAACTCCAATGGAATGCAGGTCAAAATTTAAGAGCTAAAAGTTCTAAAAAAAATTATAGGAGAAAATCTTTGTAACCTGGAGTCAGGCAAAGATTTCTTAGACCACCAAAGGTATGAGATATAAAAAAATAAAAAGAATGATAAAATGGACTTCATCAAACTTAAAACATTTTCCTCTTCAAAAGATACCATAAGAAAATAAAAAGACAGCCATAAAGCAGATAAATATATTTATGAATCATATATTGATAAAGAATCTATATTAAGAACTTATAAATAATTCTTACAACTCAAAAATGAGAAAAAAAAAGCCCAATTTGAACATGAGCAAGATATTTAAATATACATTTAATAAAAAATATTCTGTCAACTAATAAGGACATAAAAAGATACTCAACATCATCAGTCATTAGGGAAGTGCATGTTAAAATCACAGTGAGATACTGCTACATGTGTATTAGCATGGCTAAAATAAAAAAGACTGACAATATCAAGTGTTTGCGAGAATTTGGAGAAAATGGAACCTCATAAATCACTAGTGGAAATGTATAATTCTAAAGCACACTTTGGAAAAACATTTTGTCAGTTTCTTAAAAAGTTAAACCTATACTTCCTATAAAAGCCTGTGGCTCTACTCTAATTCTCTGTTACCTAAGAGAAATGAAAACATATGTCCACAGAAAGACCTGTTCATAGCAGAATTATTTATGATAGCCAAAAGGTGGAAACAACCTAAATGTCCATCAAATAATGAATGAACAAAATGTGGTATATTCACACGATAGAATATTAGTCATCAGTGAAAAGGAATAAGGACAATAACATGGAGGCACTTGGGTGACTCAGCCGGTTGAGCGACCTACTCTTGATTTCAGTTCAGATCATGATCTTAGGGTTGAGATAGAGCCCAGCGTCAGACTCTGCACTGGGTGGGAGCCTGCTTAAAATCCTCTCTCTTCCTCTCCTTCTACCCCTCCCCCTGCTCACATACTCTCACTCACTCTCTCTAAAAAAATTAAATAAATAAGGACAACAACATGGATGAATCTCAAGTGCATTATGCTAGGTGAAAGTAGCCAGACACGAAAGCTCACATACTGTATGTTTCCATTCACGTTAAATGTCCAGGAAAGGCAAATCTATAGAGACAGGAAGTAGATTAGTGGTTGCCTGAGGCTGGGGTTAAGGATGGATGGTGACTGCAAATTTTTGGAGAATTTTTTAGTGGTGATGGAAATATTCTAAATCTAGATTGTTGTTATAGTTGCACAGCTCTGTAAACTTACTAAAAAATCATTGAATTGTACACTTAAAACAAATTTTATCATATGTAAATAATACTTCAAAAAGAGCTCTTATAAAATTAAAAAATCAAGAGCAGCATTATAGCATAGCCTTTAAAAGCATGGATTCCAAAGCTAGACTACAAGATTTACTACCCGACTCTACCTCTTAGTAGCTATATGGAAGTTACTTCAGTTCTCTGTGCTTTGTTAGCTTATATTTTACAAATGCTGAGTAAAGCTCTAAAACTGCATAGTATTCAATAATTGGATTAATGTCTTTTACAATGAATCCTAACACCAGTGATTCTCAGTATCTCATCTATTTCCTATAGTATGAACTACCCATGAATAATATAAATTTTACCACCAGCAGAAGGTATGTATCAGAATCTCAAAGTGGGAAGGAGGCATGAAATGAGGAGGTAAACAACAGGCTGAATATGGTGGTTTGAAAATGTTTACTCCAATGATCAAGTATGTCATCTTTTTTTTTTTAATGTTTTTTTATTATGTTAGTCACCATACAGTACATCCCTGGTTTCTGATGTAAAGTTCGATGATTCATTAGTTGCGTATAACACCCAGTGCACCAAGTATGTCATCTTATTAAGGATCCCTGCTATTGACTTAAAGCCACTGAGTAAATAGTTTCTTTTCTACTCCTTTGGAATTAAGACAAATTTGTGACTTGGTTATTTAGTGCCTTATCTCATCCCCACTGGAAATATCTAGGTACATATCCAAAATGAAAACACATATCAGAGACTATTCTTATTATACTATTTGCTGATTATTTTCTATTATATCACTGACAAAAAAGCCAGTGTTTATTTTACATTTATTATATAGTGCTTTGCATTTTTAGGATTTTTTTTGGTACATATTTGTCTCCTGAACTAGATTGAATGCCACATGTAAGTCACTTGCTTTTAGATAGGAATGTACCCAATGCACTAACACAAGAAAAAAATTTCAACTCAGTTGCTATTGCATCTACATTCTCAGTGTTCATTTGCCTTTGGCCGGAGAAAGCGATCCTCCCGGAAAATGAGTCTCTGGTCCTCATATCTTGATAACACCTCTCACTTTACTAAGCTACTTGCTCATTTCTTTATCCTTCTACTACTGCAAGGTCTAGAACACATTCTTTTTTTTTTTTTTAAAGATTTTATTTATTTATTCGACAGAGATAGAGACAGCCAGCGAGAGAGGGAACACAAGCAGGGGGAGCGGGAGAGGAAGAAGCAGGCTCATAGCAGAGGAGCCTGATGTGGGGCTCGATCCCATAACGCCGGGATCACGCCCTGAGCTGAAGGCAGACGCTTAACCGCTGTGCCACCCAGGCGCCCCTAGAACACATTCTTTACCTAGAGCACTGTGGAGCTATACACATAACATTTGTACACCTCAAAATATGAATGTCATACCTCAAAGAGCTTTGAAAACTATAAAATGAATATGAATCAAAATGAATCACCTAGTTCTTAACTGCTCCACAGGAAAACATCACATTATTTCTAGATTTTTGCATATAGAATACCATTTTTTTAAAGTAGAGGCATAACATAGGAAAAAATTCTAGAGAAAAGAAGTTTCTGAACTTACTGAAGTTCTTAAGTTTAAACATCTAAGTTTTACTGATTATATGCACTAGTTATTCAGTGAGATGGTCAACACATTAAGAGCAATAAAGGAGAAGCTTAAATTTAGTAGACCACAGAGTCTCGAGTTCACACTGTAGGCAAAGTGTCACCTAGGCGTTTTAGAAATGAAACAATCTGCTCTGAATTCTGAGAAATGTTCTTTCTAAAAACCAAAAGGTAAAAAACACTACTTCAGAAGTGGTTGAGGAGCTAGGCAGGCTCTTTCTATGACCATGGAGTAAAGGGCAGGATGTGAGATTTATGATGAAAAAGAAAGGAGAGTAAATCATTACTAGCCATTATCAGTAGAGGATGAGCCATTTCAAACATACAATCACCAAATACCCAAACCAAGCAGCACATTAGTCATAAGAATCCCAGTTGTCTGCAGGCTTACCATTAAATCCTTGAGCTATAGGCAAAAGGCTTTAGTACACCGGAAGGACTTTGGGCTTCCTAATTGGAAGACCACTAGTTTACCACTGCATTTAGCCTTTTAGGGAGCACGTACAAGTTTTAACAATTACCTCAGACATGTAGCTCCAGCCTCATTTTCTCACATTCACACTTTTCCCCACTCTCCAACCATCTGCAGATATGTGTGATTTCCCCACACAAAGCTCCCATGTTTCTGTCTCTGCACACACTTTTTTTTCTGCCTGAAATGTCATTTCCCTTGATATGTGCAACAAATTTCCTTCAAGTCTTTGCTCAAATATTACCTCTTCCATGATGCTTTGTACGTGTGCTGTGGGCATAGTTAGTTCTCCAGCTCACAGAAATCCCAGAGCACTTTTGGACCTTAGTTCTTAGCACTGTTGAAATAACTTTCTAGGTCCAAGATACAGCTGCTTCTTCTTGGGGTGCCATGTCAACAAACTGAAATTTAGATGACTTCTGTGTTCCTGTAAATATTCTACTTGACCAGAGACACAGTATATCCAGTCAGCCAATCCCCAAATGTCAAGCCAACTCTAGATCTTTTCCCCCAAACAAGATTGACTATGTGGCCCTGGCCAATCAGATATTTTCTATTTTTCTCTTCCTAGTTCTTTATTCTTTATCCTATGAAAGCTTTCTGTCTTCTGCCCCATTTTTCAGTTTTGCAAAAGGAGACTGTCCACTTCATGAAGTGAAATAAAGTTTGTTAGTATTAACTAAATTATTTTCATTAATCATTTTTAACAGCACATAAGATTATCAGTATCTGTTTATGTGTCTGTTTTCTGAACAGGACTGTAACTTGAGAGAAGAGTCTCTATCATTGTAACCCTATCCCTACTATGGTGGTTGGCCCATAGGAAATAGGCAATAAATACTTCTTGACTTAATAAATATTTCGGCAATACAGAGCAGTTATTTTCAGTCCTGTTTCCCAGAAAAAGAAACTGGGGCCCAGAGAAGGGAAATGCCTTGTCAATGGTTACATGCTCATATGGACCAGGGTTGGGGCTCTTACTCAGAGCTCCTAATTCCTATTTGAAAGTTCATTTCACTACAATATACAGTCTCCACTCTGTCTAGGAGCAGCATCTAAAATAGCTTCATTCTTTGGAATTAGAGGGACTCTTCTGGTGATCTGTAAATCCCCGCCCCCTTGTGTTGGAATGAGCTTTTTAAACAGACTCAATCTGTCTGAAGATCAGCTTCTTGCCTTTAAAAATAAAAGCAATTCTTGTTATTACAATGCCCTGATTCCCTCTTACAGCTGACCACTTGTGAATACATTCTTCCTTTCCTCCTTCCAATTCAATGCCAGTTCCCCTGTAAAACCCTCTCATATCTGGACCCATGCCTCCAAGGCATAATGAAACCTGTAATCTTTAGTTCACAGCTCACCATTGTTGGCTGTTTTGTGAAAATTCTATTATGCCTCATAGTACAGTGAATGATGTGTCCTATCTTTCCTGCCAGGATATGAGCTCATGGAAGGTAGGAATTGCTATCACCACACAGAGTAAACAGCATAATTTATGATTGACTGAGGACCTGTATTATTACTTGCTTCTCACCTCATTGTAAGCTTTCTCAGAGCCCAAAATGAACCACTCTACATCTTGTATGTCCTTACCTCTGTTCATTAGAGTGAGGCTCACTAAGTATGGTTCTGTGAGTCAGAGTCAGTTTCTAGCTTAATGAAAGAGGAACGGCAGGTGGAATCCCCTAGAGCAAAAGTCATTACAAAAAAGGACTGTGTGAAACAAAGCTATCAGTGTTTGTTGATTTGATTACATGAAATCCTATAGAGCTAATGTAACAACGTGGTCCAAGTGCCTTCCCTGGTTCCTGGACATTTCAGAGGCAATCTGTATAATAAAGATTCATGTGCAAGCTATTTGCATCTAAAGTAAGAAGAGACTAGCTTTACTGTTAACATTTTCACAATTTGTCTTTGGAAATCCCAAGTACATAAGCAAAACTGACCCATTCATACAGTCAAAGAATAAAGGAAGTCATGAAGGTTTGAATATGACAGGAGGCTTCTTTTAATTGCTTCAAAAATTGCCACTTTCTTCTCAATGATGCGACATGGAGAAGTGAGTTATTTTCTTTAATTTTCAGCTAAATGTAGGACACTCTTACTATGTAGCTTAACACAAAAAAGACACTTTGTGCAATGTATTCAATTTTATAAAATCCCATTGTGCTAAAGCTCTGAGTTCCAGACCTGAATTTCCAACTGCAGCTTGTCACGTAAACCTCAGACTCATTACGTTTAAACTTTATATCCCTTACATTCCTTTCTTAGAGAAAGTAGTGGGATGAAGTAGAGGAAAAACTGTTTGCTTTAACCTTAGAGTGACTTCAGTTTCTGTACCAGCTCTGCCACTTATTAGTGGTGTGACTGTGGCTCTACTGAAACTTCAGTTTACTAAATATAAAAGTGGGTGTTATTAATGCAAAAACCTCCAAAGTGGACATGTGCCAGGACATGTATCAAGCAATTCATAAGGCTTATCACATTTACTCCCCACAACAGCCTTATGAGACAGGCATTGTTATGATTCACCACATTTTACAGATGAAGGACCAGCAGTAGTCTTAAACTGTAGAACCTACCTTCTTAATCACAATCACTGCCATGAGAAATGAGATAAATACATGTGAAGCACCTAGCACATCACCTGGCATATAGAAAATCCTAAATAAGTGTAAGTTCTCTAAACACACTTTCCTCTGTATGAAATATCTGTTTCTTCTTCTACATTGCTTTTTAAAAAATAATGGCACCACAATCTTCTCAGTATCCAGGGAGAATATGTAAGGGACAGTCTCAATATGCCCTCTTCCTCGTTACCCCATATCTAGTTAGACACCAAGTTCTTTTGAAAGCCTCTCCTTTCTTCTCCACTCTTACTTTTTGCTGCCTTTGCTTCATTCCTCAACAGTCTTCTCTGGACTACAAAATGGTCAACTAACTGGTATCCTTGCTTCTAAATGAGTATCCAGAGTGCAACCTGTATATATATAATCTATTTCTATCTATGTCTATATCTGGAATTGGCAGAGAACTGTCAGCTGTTCACCAAATCCATTTCTTTTTCCAGCCTCCCTTGCAGTTAGGCATGTCCATGTGACCTCATTTTAACCAAAGAAATATCAGGCTTTAGACCCAGACTTTAAACACCTCCACATACAATCCTCCATGCTTTTTCCTCTTCTACTCACTTGATACAGAGAAACACAGTGGTCTTGGAAACCATGTATTGAATATGGCAGAGACACCAGATGAAAGGAGCTTGGATCCCTGAAATGCCATTAAGGAATGAGCCACCTGCTTTGAAATTTAAGGAGCAAGAAATAACACTTCCATCAAGTTTGAACTGTTATATTTTTTGGGGGGTTCAGCAAGTTGTAACACAAATGAGCTGAACGCGCTACTCCCTTTTTAAAAAAACAATAATGCTTTCCAATAAGTATAGGATGAATATATTCTGTATCACTTCTAGATTATTATCCCTCGTCTGTTATACAGAAACCCTTCCAAATAGGCATGCTATTTGGCTATATTTACTATTATCCCACTTTATCACTGCCATTTTCAAAAAGATTATTTACTCCTTCATATTCAATAGGAATATTAATACTAAATTATTATCATTTTTCTAACCCCTAGTACTTCCATTATCCTGTGGGACTTCTTTACTTCTTGGGAGCACTAACAACATTCTGACCATCACCATCTTCCAATCAGGCACCAAATGCAACCAATGCTACATGTTGTATATCCACCTCCTTCTTCAACCTCATTTACTGGAAAAAGCAGCAGTTTGGGACAGACTTGCATTTGCCTAATAAATGCATCATTGGGCAAGTTGTTTTCATTTTTAATTTTTATTTATTCAACTTTTTATTTAAATTCAATTTAATTAACATATATTGTATTACTAGTTTCAGAGGTAGAATTCAGTGATTCATCAGTTGCATACAACACCCAGTGTTCATAACATCAAGTGCCCCCCTTAATGCCCATCACTCAGTTACCCCATCCACCCATCGTCCTCCCTTTGGCAACCCTAAGCTTGTTTCCTATAGTCGAGAGTCTCTTATGGTTTGTCTTCCTCTCTGTTTTCCTCTTATATTATTTTCCCTTCCCTTCCCCTATGTTCATCTATTTTGTTTCTTCAATTCTGCATATGAGTGAGATCATATGATAATTGTCTTTCTCTGATTGACTTATTTCACTTGGCATAATACCCTCTAGTTCTACCCATGCCATTGCAAATGGCAAGATTTCATTCTTTTTGATAGCTGAGTAATATTCCATTGTATGTATGTATGTATGTACACATGTATGTATGTGTGTGTGTGTGTGTATAAACACACACACCACTTCTTTATCCACCCATCTGTGGACAGACATCTGAGTTCTTTCTGCATTTTGGCTATAGTGGACATTGCTGCTATAAACATTGGGGTGCATGTGCCCCTTCAAATCACTATGTTTGTATCCTTTGGATAAATACCTAGTAGTGCAATTGCTGGGTCATAGGGTAGCTCTATTTTTAACTTTTTGAGGAACCTCCATTCTGTTTCCAGAGTGGCTGTACCATTTTGCATTCCCACCAACAGTGAAAGAGGGTTTCTCTTTCTCTGCACGCTTCCCAACATTTGCTGTTTCCTGAGTTGTTAATTTAGCCATTCTGACTGGTGTGAGGTGGTATCTTATTGTGGTTTTGATTTGTATTTCCCTAATGTCAAGTGATGCTGAGCAATTTCTCATGTGTCTGTTGGCCATTTGTATGTCTTCTTTGGAGAAATGTCTGTTCATGTCTATTTCTTGACTGGATTATTTGTTTTTTGGGTGTTGAGTTGGGTAAGTTCTTTGTAGATTTTGGATACTAGTCCTTTATCTGATAAGACATTTGCAAATATCTTCTCCCATTCCGTAGGCTGACTTTTAGTTTTGTTGACTGTTTCCTTTGATGTGCAAAAGCTTTTTATCCGCATAAGTCCCAATTTTGCTTTTGTGTTTCTTGACTTTGGAGATGTGTCTAGCAAGAAGTTGCTGTGGCCAAGGTCATAGAAGTTGCTGCCTGCCTTCTCTAGGATTTTGATGGCTTCCTGTCTCACATTTAAGTTTTTCATCCATTTTGAGTTTATTTTTGTGTCAGGTGTAAGAAAGTGGTCCAGTTTCATTCTTCTACATGTGGCTGTCCAGTTTTCCCAACACCACATATTGAAGAGACTGTCCTTTTCCATTGGCTATTCTTTACTGCTTTGTCAAAGATTAGTGTTGAGGGTCCATTTCTGGGTTCTCTACTCTCTTCCATTGATCGATGTGTCTGCTTTTGTTGCAGTACCATGCTGTTTTCATGATTACAGCTTTGTAACACAGCTTGAAGTCCAGAATTGTGATACCTCCAGCTCTGATTTTCATTTTCAACATTCCTTTGGCTATTCAGGGTCTTTTCTGGTTCCATACAAATTTTAGGATTGTTTATTCCAGATCTGTGAAAAATGCTGATGGTATTTTTGATAGAGATTGCATTGAATGTGTAGATTGCTCTGGGTAGCATAGACATTTTAATAATATTTGTTGTTGCAATCCATGAGTTTGAAACGTTTTTCCATTTCTTTGTGTCTTTCTCAATTTCTTTCAAAAGTGTTCTGTAGTTTTCAGAGTACAGAAATCTCTTTGGTTAGGTTTGTTCCTAGGCATCTATGGGTTTTGGTGCAATTGTAAATGGGATCAATTCCTTGTTTTCTCTTTCCTCTGCATCTCTATCCTCTGCATAGTGTATAGACATGCAAGTGACTTCTGTGTTTTGCTTTTATATCCTGCAACTTTGCTGATTTCCTGTATCAGTTCTAAGAATTTTGGGTGGAGTTTTTTGGGGTTTTCTACATAAAGTATCTTTTCATCCGCGAAGAGTGAAAGTTTAACTTCTTTGCTGCTTTGGATGCCTTTTACTTCTTTTTTGTGGTCTCATTGCTGAGGCTAGGACTTCCAGTACTATGTTGAGCAAGAGTAGTGAGAGTGGACACCCCTGTCATGTTCGTAACCTTAGGAGAAAAGCTCTTAGTTTTTCCCCATTGAGAATGATATTTGCTGTGGGTTTTTCATAGATGGCTTTTATGATGGTGAAGTATATTCCCTCTATCTGTATATGGTGGAGGGTTTTTATCAGGAAGGGATGCTGTATTTTATCAAATGCTATTTCTGCATCTATTGAGAGGCTCTTATGGTTCTTATCCTTTCTTTTATCAATGTGGTGTATCACGTTGATTTATTTGCAGATGGTGAACCACCCCTGCAGCCCAGGAATAAATCCCACTTGGTCATGGTAAATAATTCTTTTAATGTACTCTTGGATCCTATTAGCTAGTATCTTGGTGAGAATTTTTGCACCCATGTTCATCAGGGATATTGGTCTGTAATTCTCCTTTTTGGTGGGGTCTTTGTTGGTTTTGGTATAAAGGTAATGCTGGACTCATAGAATGAGTTGGAAGTTTTCCATTTCTATTTTCTGGAACAGTTTCAGAAGAACAGTTATAAATTCTTCTTTAAGTCTTTCATAGAATTCCCCTGGGAGGCCATCCGGTCCTGGACTCTTGCTTGTTGGGAGATATTTGATTACTGATTGAATTTCTTTGCTGGTTATGGGTCTGTTCAGCTTTTCTACTTCTTCCTGTTTCAGTTTTGGTAGTTTATACGTTTCTAGGAATTCATCCATTTCTTCCAGATTGCTTAATTTGTTGGCATATAATTCCTCATTATTCTAATTGTTTGTATTTCTTTGGTGTTGGTTGTGATCACTCTTCTTCCATTCATGATTTTATTAATTTGGGTTCTTTTTCTTTTCTTTTTGAATGGTCTGGTTAGGTGTTTATCAGTCTTATTAATTTTTTCGAAGAACAAGCTCCTAGCTTTGTTATTCTGTTATACTTTTTTTTTTTAATTTCTGTATCATTGATTTGTATTTTACTCTTTTTTTCACTTCTCCAGCTGGGTTTAGGCTTTATTTGCTCTTCTTTTTCCAGTTCCTATAGGCGAAAGTTTAGGTTGTGTATTTGAGACTTTTCTTGTTTCTTGAGGAAGGCCTATATCGCTATATGCTTCCCTCTTGGGGCTGCCTTTACTGCATCCTAAAGGTTTTGAACTTTCATGTTTTAATTTTCATTTGCTTCCATTTATTTTTAATTCTTCATTAATTTACTGGTTGACCCATTCATTCTTTAGTAGGATATTCTTTAACTTCCACGAATTTGTGGTTTTTCCAATTTGTCTGTGTGTGTGTGTGTGTGTGTGTGGTTGACTTGAAGTTTTATAGCATTGTGGTCTGAAAATATACATGTCATGAGCTCAATCTTTTTGTACCAGTTCAGACCCGATTTATGACCCAGTATGTGATTTATCCAGAAAATATTCCATGTGCACTTGAGAAGAATGTGTATTCTGCTGCTTTAGGATGAAATGCTCTGAGTATATCTTTTAAGTCCATCAGGTACAGTGTGTCATTCAAAGCCTTTACTTCCTTGTTGATCTTCTGCTTCGGTGATCAATCCATTGCTGTGAGTGAGGTGTTAAAGTCCTCTACTATTATTTTATTATTATCAATGAGTTTCTTTAATTTTGTTATTAATTGGTTCATATATTTGGCTGTTCCCAAGTTAAGGGCATAAATATCTACAGTTGTTAGATCTTCTTATTGGATAGACCCTTTCATTATGATATAGTGTCCTTTTTCATCTCTTATTACAGTCTTTGGTTTAAAATCTAGTCTGTGTTATATAAAGATGGCTACTCTACCTTTCTTCTTTTTAAGATTTTTTTTATTTATTCGAGAGAGAGAGAGAGTGAGAGAGAGCACAAGTTGTTTGGGGTTGGGCAGAGAGAGAGGAGAAACAGACTCCTCACTGACAAGGGAGGCTGACAGGGGGCTTGATCCCAGAACCCTGGGATCATGACTGGAACCTAAGGCAGATGCTTAACCGTCTGAGTCACCCAGGCACCCCCCAGCTGTTTTTTGATATCCTAGCATGATAAATCGTTCTTCACCTCCTCAGTTTCAATCTGACTGTCTTTGGGTCTAAAATGAGTCTCTTGGAAGCAGCATATTGATCAGTCTTGTTTGTTGTTGTTATTGTTGTTTAATCCAATCTGAAACCTTATTTCTTTTGTTTGGAGCATTTAGTCTACTTACATTCAGAGTAATTATTGAAAGATATGAAGTTAGTGCCATATCATTACCTGTAAATTTGCTGTTCTTGTAGATTGTCTCTGTTCCTTTCTGATCTTTGTTACTTTCAGTCTGTCTTTCCACTCAAAGTATCCCCTTTAATATTTATTGCAGGGTGGTTTAGTGATCACAAATTCCTTTAATTTTTGTTTGTTCTGGAAAATATTTATCTCTCCATCAATTCTGAATGACAGTCTTGCTAGATAAAGTATTATTGGCTGCATATTTTTCCCATTTAGCACTTTGAATATATCATGCCAGTCCTTTCTGGCCTGCCAGGTCCATGTGGACAGGTCTGCTGCCAGCCTCATGTGTCTACCCTTGTAGGTTAAGGACTTTTTGTCCCAAGCTACCTTCAGGATTTTCTCTTTATCTTTGAAATTTTCAAGCTTCAATATTGTATGTCAAGGTGTTAATCTATTTTTGATGATTTTGCTGGGCATTCTCTGTGCCTCCTGGAATTGAATGCCTGTTTCCTTCCCCAGATTAGGGAAGTTCTCAGCTGTAATTTGTTTAAATAAACATTCAATCTCTTTCTCCTGCTCCTCATCTTCTGGGACTCCTATAATATGGATGTAATTTCACTTTATGGAATAATGGAGTTCTCTCAGTCTCCCTTCATGATCTAATAGCTTTCTTTTCCTGTTCTTTTCAGCTTCCTTGTTTTCCATCATTCTATCTTCTAGATCACTGATTTGCTCTTCTGCTTTGTTCATCTTCATTTTTATGGCCTCCACTTGGGACTACATCTTGGTAATAGCATTTTTAATTTCAGCCTGACTGGATTTTAGTTCTTTTATTTCTACAGTAAAGTATTCTCTAGTGTCTTCCATGCTTTTTTCAAGCCCAGCTAGTATCTTTATAATCATTGTTTTAAATTCTAGCTCAGACATCTTACTTATAGCCATAATGATTAAATCCCTGGCAGTGAGTACTACCACCTGTTCTTTGTTTTGTGGTGAATTTCTTCATCTCATCATTTTGTTCAGAAAAGAAAGAAAAGAAGAAAGAGAAAAAACATCAGTGACAACAGAAAAAAAACAAAAAGAAGAACCACACAAAACAAAACACTAGATCCTGGGTGTGTTCTGGTCTGCTTGTTTAAAGAAAATAGATCCCAAAATAAGAAAGAAAGAAAAATGTATAAATATATATTATATATCATATATATATATGATACAATGAAAGGAAACAAATTAAATATATATGTAACATGTATTTGTAACATATATATGTAACATACATTAAAATAAAAATTAAAAAGGAATTGAAAAAACAGAAAAATAAGTGAGTAAATACTAAAAGACTAAAGAATAAAAATGCAAAGAATGCTATGTACCGTTTTCCCCAAGAGCTGAACATTTGCACCCCTCTATGATCAGTAAACTTTGTGCCAGCCAGTTGTTTGTCCTGGTCGTCTGGGGGAGGGGCCTGTTGTACTGATTCTCAAGTGGACTTGCCCTATTGCATATGTTCCTCCCTTGCACAGAGGCAGGGCACAGTGTAAGAGGCTCTGGATTCCACTATGTGGCGTCATTTTGCTCCTTGAAGGCTTTCAGCACTGATGGGTGGGATGAATATGGTGGTGCCCCACTCTCTAGCACCTGGAGCTGAAAGTTTATGCCCTCCACTCTTCAGTGAGCCCTTACAGAGAAGCAATCAATCACTCTTATCTCCCCATTTTCCACCAGAACCCTGTGTTTACCGAGCCTGTGACTAAGTGTTTTTATATCAGGCACATGCCTGAGTTTCAAAGCTCCAAATTTTATGGAGTTGTGGCACAGACCTACTCTGTTCCTTCCAGGGGAGGGACAGGGGTATTGCCATGCTTCTGCCTTTTGGAGGAACCCTCCGAGGAAATCAGTCACACAACTGTGCAGCATTTCAGTTTATGGCAACGCAGAACAGAAACCTGGCACCTATACTTGCTGTTTTCAGCCAGCTTCCATGCTCTTATTCCTGGGAACAGTGCAGCACTTAGGTGCCTCCCACTCTTCTTGTGACCCCAGGGATCATGAGACCATGCTGTCACACCTGGGATTCTGCCCCGTTTCACTACCTGAGCACCTTTAAGCCAGGGACGTCCCTCCCTCCCTCCCATAGCAGACTTCTAAAAGTTCTGATTTTGTGCTCCACTGCTTTTAATACTTTGTGGTAGGCTTCTTAAGCCAGTTCCCTCCCCTCCGTAGCACCTTAGCTATATCACCCAATTCAAGCCGATTCAAAGCTCATTCCCCACAGACTCACTTCATTATTTCTGCTAGATGATGCCACAGCACTCTGTATTTCCCTGATCTTAGCACTTATTCTATGTTATCATTTTTAAATGTTTTCCCCACTAGAATATAAGTTATGGAGAGCAGAGACCACAACTATTTTTGCTCACCATTTTATTCCTAGTGCCCAGAATACTGTTTGGATCTCATTAAGCCCTCTAGAAATATTTTTGGAAGAATAAAAAATTGAAAGCTCTAAAAGAGACATGAATTTTCTGATTCATGATTTCAATTCATGAATACCTATCTTTGTGCATATGCTATTTCCTCTGCCTGGAATACCCTCCTATACCTCACCTCATTCTTCATCTGTTTAACAGTTACCTATACCTCCTTCAAGATTCAAGATATCGGATGAATTGGCTCCTTTTTACAATTTTCCTTGATGCCTCCACATAATTTTGGATGTACCTTACCCTGTGATTCCATCACATTTTGTATCCCCCTCAGTTTAAGAGTTTTATATTATTGTGCATCTATCTGTGCACAATGTCTGCTTTAATGTCGAGACTGTAAGGTCATTAAAAGCATGAGCTGTGTCTTGTTTATCTCTTTGTAGTTCAGCACACCCCCCAAAGCCTTAAACATAACAAGCACTCATAAATGTGTTGAATGAATGATTCATGTTCATGGAATAAAATCTAGTTAAATTCAATGAGTACTTATCCATCCTACTCAAATAATCAGTGGAACTTGCTTTTACTGCATTATATATTATGCACATTTATATATAATAGGTATAAAGAACCATACAATGAATATATTTACCCATATCTTCATCAATAAATGTCATTAATAGAAATAAAGTTTCCTGTATATCCATGTCTGGAAAAAATGGAAAATACTTTCTAAACATATATATCATCCTGATCTGGGTTCATCTTCTCTGTACTGTTTTAATTTTAGTATATGTGGTGCTGAAGCAAGCAGCAGGTAATGAGATTTGGCCTGCATTTTGATGGTTGTCCTGAGGTCCCAAGGTGAGGTTTCATTCTAAACTGCCCTAGTTACATAGCTATGCAATCCTTGGTCAGATTTTTCTAAGAAGCTGCCCTTCTGTAGTTTTCCATGGGATCCAGATAAGATTTCCAAGGGTCAAAATTATAATGTTGTAGAATAACACTTTGGGAAAAATTCTAAGTGTTCTTTTAGACCTTATCTAATTTGTAATTGTCATGTGTCTGCTAGACAGGCAACAGCTACATTATCATCAGAATGAGAAAGAAAATAATTTGTATCATGCAAAAGGTCACTAGATGAATACATAAATAGAGCCAAGCTTTATATTTTCAGTTTTGAACCTAGGTCTACGTCCAGACCCACCCTCCTGGGTCCAAAGTGAATCACCTACTATGTAAGGGAACCAATGGCTTTATCATGATTCTGAACTTCTGTGCCTCCTTTATTGTGTACTTCAGAATAAACACAAAGGCATTCCACATAGTTTCCTATTTTATCAAACTCCACTTTCTTGTCCAATTCAGACTAGAATGAAGGACTCAATGGTCATCTTCTTCCCAATCATCTAATTTTGTTTTCAGTGACTAATCCTTTGGTATGCTTCATCTTCTGTACTCCTCAATCTTCATATTTCATCATTTTTCTATCTTCTTCATATTTTAACATTCCCATCCTCCCCTCTCCTTTCTTCTTTCTTTTCTATGCCTCCTCTAAAACTCAAAATTATCATTGATCTTTTTTATTTTATTATTCATTCTCTCCACTATCCCATTCTTCTCATTCATTCTCTATTCTTTCCCCTCAGTCTCTGTGTGTTTATTTCCTTTCCTGCCCACCACTTCCTCTTCGTTTTCTTATGGCTTTTTACCCATCCACATCTCATCCTCCTCCTCCATCCCTCCAACTACCTAATTCCACAATCCTCTCCTTTGTTTATGTATACTCTGCTTCATTCTTTCAACAATTGTGTACACTCCCACCTTCTCTTCAAACTTTTTAATGTCCTTTGTTACAAGTATGTCTCCCTTATATTTCTCCACTTATGTTTTGTTCTCTTCAAATTCTCCTTCATACATTATCTACCTATCTACCTCTACTCTGTCCTATCCTCCCCATCCCCTTTTCCGTTTTCATCTAACCTCATATCCTTTCATGCAGTGTGAGAAGAGGTGTCTCTCTTCCTTTATAAGTAAAACTTCCAAGGTAGTTTTTAAACCAACCTGCTTACAGTTTTCTTTGACAACTTGATGTGGGCAAAACCCCATTTCTACTATATCTTCAATCTTCGTCTTTCTGCTATCTCACAAATAAGTGCCAGTATCTACATTCAAAAAAGCAACTATTTCTTTTTACCCCTGAATGTATCTATTATATACTCATTGCTTTCATTTTCAAACAAGCTCCCAGAAAGTATTTTCTGTGTTTATTATTTTCCTTACTTCTATGTCAACTCCTAAAAACTCACCACTCCACTAAACACTACGTTGAAACAGTGCATGTGAAGAACCCCAATGTCTTCCATGTTGACAAACCTAATACATTTAATTCTCTATATTACTTGATCTCTTTGTAATAACCAACAATGTTGTAAAAATGTATAAATAATGGTAAAGAGCATAAACTTGCAGCCAAACTGCCAGAGTATGAATGCTGACTCGACCATGACTACCCAGGTGATGTTCAAATTTCTTCTTACCCACCCTTGTCTCAGTTTCTTCCTCTGAGAAGTGGGAATAATAGTACCTATCTCACAGAGTTGTTAGTTTACAAAAGTTAAGTGATAACAATAGTGCATAGCACACTGTAAATACTATATTGATGTTAACAATTATATTTGTGCTATACTGATATTATTATTATTATTATTATTATTGATCACTGTCAGCTTTTTTGAAACCCTTTACTCCTTTGATATATCAGTCAAAATGGGTCAGATTAGCATGCAGTAACAAAAAATCCTAAAATTTCAGCATCTTCAAACAACAAAGATTTATTTCTCACTCACACCACTTGTCTATCTCAGGTTTTAGGGAGGGGCACTGTCTTCTATGGCATCTTCAATAAGGGATGCAGAATGATAGAGCCAAGGACACCTGGCATAATGCTACTCACTGTAGCCAGGGGAGAGGAACATGGAAAATTATGTATCTCCCTCCCTAAGAAATGATACATGTATCTGATGTTTGACCAGGAGCCATATAAACCAATTGCTCTGTCTCGCTTGCAAAATATACAGCTTCAAAATGTGTATTCATCTAAAATAAAGAGAAAACTGTGTTCTTAAAAAAAAGAAATGATACATGTTATTTCCAGTCACATTTGGTTAACCAAAGTCATCTATCCATGCCTAACTTCAAGATTCTATGGAAGTACAATACTACAACTTACCCAGAAGGACATGCATTAGAAATACTGAAGTACTATCACACTTAGATTTCAAGATACTGCACACTAGGGGTTCTGCCAACACATTCCTTTCTTTTTCTTCTTGGTCTCCTTCATAGGTTCCTCTTTCTCCCCTTCTGCCATAATGATAACGATGCTACGTGATTGGATCCTTGGCATGATTTTTTTCTCACTCTGCCTGCTTTCCTGAAGTGATCACATACATTCACATGGTTGTCCCAATATACTAACAATTCCAAACTTTACACCTCTAGCTTATATCAGTCTTCTGATCTTAAGCTGTTTATATCCAACTGCTATTACACACTTATCCCTGGATAATCTACAATCTTTTAAGGTTTATCTTGCCCAAAATTAATCTTGCAGGTTTATCCTATCTAAATGTCTTCTAACTTTTATATGACCTGCCCCAGTTTGTAGCACCATCACTCACCCATGTTATTTGGGTACTTACTATCTTGACTTCTGTCCCTCCTGTCATTCTAACATTGGCTGTTTATACTATTTCCTCAGTGTTTCTCACTTTCTCCATCTTAATCCCCTGCTCTGAATCAGACCTTTACCACTCCTTGCCCAGACTATTTAAGCTGTCTACTAACCAGTTTCCATAATTCCAGTTTTGTTCCTTTTAAATACATTCTTTACACAGTAACTAGAGTGCCATATATAAAATTAAAAACTGATCACCTCATTCTCTTGCTTCTGTTGAAGGTAACCATTCCATTTCCTGTAACTTCTCACTTGGTTTTCTCTGCCTAGAATGTCCTTCCTGTCTTTCCTCCACTTTACACCTATAGTTATCTTGCTACGTTCTACTTAATGAATAGTACAAAAATGAATGCTAATACTAATAATCAGGTGCTCCAACACACACATATATACATATATATACACATATATATGTAAATATATAAGATCTAGGAAGAGATCAATAATATATATATATGTTAATTCTATTGACCTTTTCTCCGGATTATTCTTCCCTTCTTCTCTCTACTTTCTTTTCCCCACTTCTATCCGCTTTCCTTCTTTTCTCCATCATTCTCTCCTCTAGTCTCATTTCTCCTTTAGTTTCTCAGCTCCTCCTCTTTAATTCAACTTTTCTCTTAAGTATCCATTTGCTATCCATTCTTCTTTGCCTATCTTCTCATCTACCAAATTCTTTCAGGAAAAATGTCAATAAATAGCAAATTTAAGGTAATGAAGGACTAGCATATGGGCAAGGACAATTCACGTATTCACCACATATTTCGGTTTCATTGTACAAGATAAGAAAAACTCAAATTTAAAACAGCCACAGAATCTGCACTGAAATTTCCATTCAATAATGTTAACTCAGTTACTTAAAATTGATACTCATTAATGTGTGAGAGAGCTTCAGGACAACTGACAGCACAGGAGCTAGCAAAAACATAATACAAGAAACAAGAAAGTTTTTTAGTGTTGGGGCAAAGAATATTATAGAACTGGAAATGCTTTTAAAATCATTCTTTTTGAAGACAAAATTATATATAATATGCATTATTACATATGTGTATATATATGTATAGGAATTTATTTATTTTAAAGATTTGTTTATTTATTTTAGAGCAAGAACACAAGAAGGGGGAAGGGGAAGGGAGAAGGGCAAAGGGAGAGGAAGAGACAGAATCTCAAGCAGATTCTGCTCTGAGCATGGAGCCCGATGCAGGTTTCGATCTCACAACCTTGAGAGCCTGACCTGAGCCAAAACCAAGAGTTGGATGCTTAACCACCTGAGCCACCCAGATGCCCCTGTATATAAATGATATTTAAAAGAAATATTCTGGGGTGCTTGGGTGGCTCAGGTGGTTAAGCAGCTGCCTTTGGCTCAGGTCATAATCTCAGGGTCCTGGGATTGAGCCCCACATTGGGCTCGCTGCTCTGTGGGGAGTCTGTTTCTCTCTTTCCCTCTCCCTCTGCCCCTCCCCCTGCTTGTGCATTCTCTCTCTCAAATAAATAAAATCTTTAAAAAATAAAAAAGTAAAAGAAAAATTCTTAGGTTATTTAGAAACTTCACATCAAACTCCTCAGCATTCCCAGGCAGTGTGGCATAAAATATGTGTTGCTGTAATTTTGTATATATTATATATGACATTGTATGCTTCAGAAAATATCCATCATTATTTCATTTGATTCTCACAATTCTGCATCATAGGGAAAGTTTGTTGCTGCAGTTAAACAGCTTATTCTGTCACAGTGCTCTGCCTGTGTATATAGCTGCGAGTCTTTGAATTTAAGAGTCCATGAATATGTATATACTTATGTGTTGGTCGACATGTGTCTCAGAGTATGCATACATTTATACATCATGAACATATATCTCTGTGTGTGACAATGTTTATAAGTTCAACTCTATTTGTATATCTATAATATATATGTCTGTGAATGTGTGTACCTGTAAATATGTTAAGAAGTGTGTGCATTTCTAATCTGTAAACTTAACAGTACTTTCAACAGATAGCTTAAAACATGCTGTTTTCAAGCCCTACCCCCAGTATACTTTAAAAGGGAGGTACTACTCTCTGACCTCATTGTGTAGAGGAGGGTTCCATTGTCCACCAGTCTGAGCAGCTTGTTAGGTGTGGTCATGTTATGGGCTACTGATTTCTTGCCATTGTGAAAGAAGGTGTCAGGGGTCCAGATCTTACTAGCCAGGAGATTGTTCAGTGGAAGGATCTTCATGGGTCCATCAAATTTCAGTCTTTCATCATGCCATGTCTGACGAAAAAATACATCAATGGTGTACTCCTAGGGACAAAAAAGAGAGAACAATGTTTGAACATAGTTCTGGTGAGGACCCATAGTGACTTCAGCAAATATTAATCAATTTGCAATATTTCCTCCAATGCACAGAAGCAGCAGTCTATTAATATTACTTACTGGTAAGTATGGCAAATGATTATGATTGAAAAATAAAGCCATGGTGATCAATAAATATGAAAATAATATATCTGACAATATTTTGTTTTGGAACGTCACTGCCAACACTGCCTGCATATCATACAAGCTGACCACAACACTGCCTTATGAAAAGGCAAGAGCTACCTTCTCTATGCAGTGGCATTTCTAATAAAAACAAACTCCTTACACTGTCTCCTGTACTAAATGATCCCATATGAACAAAGGCCAATGTAACAGTTACTATAAAACTAAAACCTTAAATTTTAAAACACATTACATTTGAGTCTCACAAAAATAATACATGTGATGAGTTTATATTTTATTATCTTCAATAAATAAGGAACTCTTACCTACAAAGAAGAACAGACAAATAGAAAAATGGGTAAATAGCATAATAGAAAATTCATACCATAAAAATTGCTAATAAGCACGCAAAATTTTTCAAAATTGCCATTAATCTAAATATAAATTAAAATAACAATAAATGTTTCAGGCTTTGGTAACAGCTGATTAAATTCTTTGGCTATACCTTCTTGTAGCTATTAATTATAAAATTAAAACATATAGAGGGAGGGGGAAAGGAAGGGAGAAGAACCTATTTGAAAGCAATAGGGCACAACCGAAAGAAGACAAAAACTTGAAGAAAGTTTACCCTTCAAAGATGGCAGCAACAATGGGTACTCCCCCAAACCTAGAATTCCTGTGGCTGATACCACAGCTTTACTGGCTCAAGGTGGAAAATAATCTGAAAATTTAGAGGTGGTAAACCTGAAAGCAAGACAGTCACAGAAAGGATGGGACCCCAAATCTGCATATATATTCTGCCCCAAATATTGGCTGACCATTACACTATATACACATGAGCAAGACTATGACTCTGTCAAAAAAAAATGCAGGCAGAAACCATAGGGAAGTCTTCCATTAAATGACAGATGACAAAACTGTGCTGAGTGATGTTTGTAAGCTTGGCAGAAATCAGAAAATGCATTGGCTTAATATCTCAGAGGATAGACCTGAAGCCTGGTTAAAGAGCTGAAAATTTAGAAGAAAGCCCTGGAAGCAAGAGAACCACTAAGAGGGTGAGTACCCAAATCTGAGTGCAAACCTTACCCAAATCTCTGACCAATAAACTACATAAGGCATGGGGAACACTTTCAGGTATCCAGGTAAAATAAAGAAGCAGCCTAAAACTCTGTGGCTTAAAATCCCTTAATGGCTTTTAATCATAGGTAAAATAAGTTTCAATATCCCTTTCTTACCTAGAAAGCACTTCATAAATTGACCCTTATCTTCTTCTCTGAGCTCTTCTCCAACCACTATTCCCTCTACAAATTAGCCAGTCTGGCTTTTCTCTTTCTCTAGCATACCAAGCACAGTTCTGACTAAGGATTAGAATATTATACAGGAGGAGTTAAGATGGCGGAGGAGTAGGGGACCCCTTTTTCAGCCGGTCCCCTGAGTTAAGCTGGATAGGTACCAGACCAGCAGGAACATCCACAGAATCAGCCTGAGATGCAGGAAGATACATCCAGATCTCTACAAATGAACATCTCCAGTGCTGAGTATCTAGGTACGAAGCAGGGAGCTGTGAAACCATGCACAGATATCAGAAGATAAACAGAAGGGGGAGGGAGCTGCCGTGTCAGGGCCCCGGGAAGCGGTAGCCACCTGCACAGTGGAGCGGACGGACCACGGACCCGCACGCTTGAGACAGCAGACTGAGACTGTGAGCCGGGGGCATGCGCTACCAAGCATCTCATGGAACTCTGGAACTCCGGTGTGCTCACTGGGTCCAGACTGAGACCGGGAGCTCCAGGAGCGTGCACAGGGTGGCTGGCAACTGGCGGGCCACCAGCACCGGGGAGCGGGCGGACCGCGGACCTGCACCCACGAAACAGCAGACTGAGACCGTTAGCTGGGAGCGTGCGCCACCAAGCATCTCACGGAGCTCCGGAGCTCCGGTGTGCTCACTGGATCCAGGCTGAGACCGGGAGCTCCGGGAGCATGTGCCGGGCGGCTGGCGGCTGGAGGGCCACCTGCACGGAGGAGCAGGCGGACTCGCGGTTGGCACCCGCGTGACACCAGACTGAGACCGGGAGCTCCGGGAGCATGCGTGGGGCGGCTGGTGGCTGGAGGGCCAGCTGCACGGGGGAGCAGGTGGACTCGCGGTCGGCACCCGCAAGACACCAGACTGAGACCGGGAGCTCCAGGAGCCCACACGGGGTGGCTGGCGACTGGCGGCTGGCGGGGTTGGAAACACAAAGGACAGAGATGTGCCGGCCCTGGAAGTGAGGGCTGGGATGCCGTGTGGGGCGCACAGCCTGGGATGCTGCAGGGTTGAGCAGCACCAACAGAAACAGAGTTAAAGTGGCCAGAACATCAATGGAGAACGATCCGTGATCCCTCTGTTCTGAGACAGAGGCTGAATTTCAGCCGCTGCTGCTCTGACTCTCAGAAGAGTCATAGAAAACCGCCAGGGAAAGCTGCCAGAGAACAAAAGCCCGGCTGTCTCACAGGGTGCCCATCACCATCCCCCCTCGCAGGGGACATGGAGACTCTACCCAAACAGGGTTTTCTGAGTACTGGCCAGCAGGCCCCTCCCCCAGAAGGCAGGCTGAAAAATCAAGAAGCCCACAACCCAGAGCGCCTGAGTGGTGCAGTCATTAAGCGCCTGTCTTCGGATTAGGGTGTGATCACAGCGTTCCGGAAAGGAGTCCCTCATGGGGCTTCTCTGCTGGGAGCCTGCTTCTTCCTCTCCCACTCCCCTGCTTGGGTTCCCTTTCTTGCTGACTGTCTGTCTCTCTCTCTCAAATAAATAAATAAATCTTTAAGGGAGAAGCCCACATCCCTAAGATCTCTATAAAACAAGGGTGCACAGCCTAGGTCCCGGTCAATAATTTGGGCTCTGGACAACCCTGCAACCTCTCCTCATCAGAATGACGAGAAGGCAAAGTNAGTCTGTGGCCTCTGCCACAGAATTAATACATATGGATGTATCCCAATTATCAGAAATGGAATTCAGAGTAACAATGGTCAAGATGATGATAGACTTGAAAAAAGTATTAACGAAAACGTTACTGAGAATATAGAATCCCTAAGGGCAGAAATGAGAGTGAATCTGACAGAAATTAAAAATTCTATGAGCAAAATGCAGTAAAAAATAGAGGCTCTGACGGCCAGGGTCACCGACGCAGAGGAACGCATTAGTGAATTGGAGTATGGGTTAGTAGAAGAAAAAACGAAAATAGAAGATGGTCTTAAAAAAATCCATGCCCACGAATGTAGATTATGGGAGATTACTGACTCTATGAAACGATCCAATG